>NC_088407.1:87669140-87686640 GCF_034236695.1 Oncorhynchus nerka
AACAGTAAGGAAGGCTTCCAGCGAGGCAGTAAGGAAGGCTTCCTATGATCTGAGATCACTAGACCAACCGGCAGTAAGGAAGGCTTCCTATGATCTGAGATCACTAGACCAACCGGCAGTAAGGAAGGCTTCCTATGATCTGAGATCACTAGACCAACCGGCAGTAAGGAAGGCTTCCTATGATCTGAGATCACTAGACCAACCGGCAGTAAGGAAGGCTTCCTATGATCTGAGATCACTAGACCAACCGGCAGTAAGGAAGGCTTCTTATGATCTGAGATCACTAGACCAACCGGCAGTAAGGAAGGCTTCTTATGATCTGACTTCTCTTTTCTTCTTCTTTTTTTGCTGTACCTCATGACCTCATCTGGTCAGCCAGCCAGTCAGCTAGTCAGTCAGTCATTCAGCCAGCTAGCCAGCCAGCCAGTCAGCCAGCCAATCAGCCAGTCAGTCTGTCAGTCAGCCAGCCAGTCAGTCAGCCAGCCAGTCAGTCAGTCAGTCAGTCAGTCAGCCAGTCAGTCAGTCAGTCAGTCAGTCAGTCAGTCTATCCTCATGACCTCATCTGGTCAGCCAGACAGTCAGCCAGCCAGCCAGCCAGTTAGCCAGCCAGCCAGTCAGCCAACCAGCCAGTCAGCCAGTCAGTCAGTCAGTCAGTCAGTCAGTCTATCCTCATGACCTCATCTGGTCAGCCAGACAGTCAGCCAGCCAGCCAGCCAGTTAGCCAGCCAGCCAGCCAGTCAGCCAGTCAGTCAGCCAGTCAGTCAGTCAATCAGTCACTCAGTCAGTAAGTCTATCCTCATGACCTCATCTGGTCAGCCAGACAGTCAGCCAGCCAGCCAGCCAGCCAGTTAGCCAGCCAGCCAGTCAGCCAACCAGCCAGCCAGCCAGTCAGCCAATCAGTCAGTCAGTCAGTCAGTCAGTCTATCCTCATGACCTCATCTGGTCAGCCAGACAGTCAGCCAGCCAGCCAGCCAGCCAGCCAGCCAGCCAGCCAGTTAGCCAGCCAGCCAGCCAGCCAGTCAGCCAGTCAGTCAGCCAGTCAGCCAGTCAGTCAGTCAGACAGTCAGTCTATTCTCATGACCTCATCTCATTTACGGCCTCCCGAGTGGCGCAGCGGTCTAAGGCACTGCATCTCAGTGCGAGAGGTGTCACTACAGTCCCTGGTTCGAATCCAGGCTCCTTCACATCTGGCGGTGATTGCGAGTCCCGTAGGGCGACGCACAATTGGCCCAGCGTCATCGAGTTTTGGCCAGGGTAGGCCATCATTGTAAAGAAGAATTTGTTCTTAGCTGACTTGCCTAGTTAAATAAATCTGGTCCAGTCATTCAGTCAGTTATTCAGTCTATCTTCATGACCTCATCTGATCCAGTCATTCAGTCAGTTATTCAGTCTATCTTCATGACCTCATCTGATCCAGTCATTCAGTCAGTTATTCAGTCTATCTTCATGACCTCATCTGGTCCAGTCATTCAGTCAGTTATTCAGTCTATCTTCATGACCTCATCTAGTCCAGTCATTCAGTCAGTTATTCAGTCTATCTTCATGACCTCATCTGGTCCAGTCATTCAGTTAGTAGCATAACTTGGTGTTGGGCTCTGGCTCGCTATGAATCCTGGGAATGAGCTAGCCGAGCCTCTTCTGACACTCGGCTTTATGACCTTTGGGCCTGGTCCTGTGTCAGGTGACCTCTTGGCGTTAACACGGTAATAGGAGCTTTGGACAGGGCAGGCCTATATTGTAGATTACAGTTTCTTTTACAATCGCTAGCACCCATTTCTCAATTACTTAGGTCACTTTTTCATTTCAAAACTCTTCCCACAGTGAGTACAACATCAGTCTATATAATTTTTCATTGCTCTGACACAAAATGCATTCAATGACTACATCTTTCAAATGTCATGAATTATTTTCTCACTCAGACACAACCGCCACCAAAACTCTATGTTCCCTACAGGCCAATTTGCACATGTTTACATACTCTCTTCAAAACTGTTAAACTTAAGTTTTAAACATAACATAACACAAAATTGAATAAGACATCAATTAGCTACATTTCTACAGTGAATACCGTGTTGAAATATATTCCAAATCTAAAAAATGAAAATACTATCGAAACAATTAGACCAACCACAGCTGATTCCCATTGTAGCTGAACACCTACCCAGGTGTTAGTCTTTCAATTACATTACCATCTATACAAAAGGGAACATCTTAGGAATAATGCTGTAGTGTAATGTAAACATGGACCCAGTCAGAGGGAGAGGAGTGGCTGGGAGAGGGAGAGGAGTGGCTGGGAGAGGGAGAGGAGTGGCTGGGAGAGGGAGAGGAGTGGCTGGGAGAGGGAGAGGAGTGGCTGGGAGAGGGAGAGGAGTGGCTGGGAGAGGGAGAGGAGTGGCTGAGAGAGGGAGAGGAGTGGCTGAGAGAGGGAGAGGAGTGGCTGAGAGAGGGGTGGCTGGGAGAGGGAGAGGAGTGGCTGAGAGAGGGGTGGCTGGGAGAGGGAGAGGAGTGGCTGGGAGAGGGAGAGGTGGCTGGGAGAGGGTGGCTGGGAGAGGGAGAGGAGTGGCTGAGAGAGGGAGAGGAGTGGCTGGGAGAGGGAGAGGAGTGGCTGGGAGAGGGAGAGGAGTGGCTGAGAGAGGGTGGCTGGGAGAGGGAGAGAGGGGTGGCTGGAGAGGGAGAGGAGTGGCTGGGAGAGGGTGGCTGGGAGAGGGAGAGGAGTGGCTGAGAGAGGGAGAGGAGTGGCTGGGAGAGGGAGAGGAGTGGCTGAGAGAGGGTGGCTGGGAGAGGGAGAGGAGTGGCTGGGAGAGGGAGAGGAGTGGCTGGGAGAGGGGTGGCTGGGAGAGGGAGAGGAGTGGCTGAGAGAGGGAGAGGAGTGGCTGGGAGAGGGAGAGGAGTGGCTGGGAGAGGGAGAGGGGTGGCTGGGAGAGGGAGAGGAGTGGCTGGGAGAGGGAGAGGAGTGGCTGGGAGAGGGAGAGGAGTGGCTGGGAGAGGGAGAGGAGTGGCTGAGAGAGGGAGAGGAGTGGCTGAGAGAGGGGTGGCTGGGAGAGGGAGAGGAGTGGCTGGGAGAGGGAGAGGAGTGGCTGGGAGAGGGGCTGGGAGGGGTGGCTGGGAGAGGGAGAGGAGTGGCTGGGAGAGGGAGGAGGGTGGCTGGGAGAGGGAGAGGAGTGGCTGGGAGAGGGAGAGGCTGAGAGAGAGGAGCTGGCTGAGGGAGGGGGAGAGGAGTGGCTGGGAGAGGAGAGGAGTAGGGGGAGGGCTGGGGGAGAGGAGTAGCTGGGAGGGAGAGGAGTGGCTGGGAGAGGGAGAGAGTGGCTGGGAGAGGGAGAGGAGTGGCTGGGAGAGGGAGAGGAGTGGCTGGGAGAGGAAGGAGAGAGGGGTGGCTGGGAGAGGGAGAGGAGTGGCTGGGAGAGGGAGAGGAGTGGCTGGGAGAGGGAGAGGAGTGGCTGGGAGAGGGAGAGGAGTGGCTGGGAGAGGGAGAGGAGTGGCTGGGAGAGGGAGAGGAGGGGTGGCTGGGAGAGGGAGAGGAGTGGCTGGGAGAGGGAGGGAGAGGAGAGGAGGGTGGCTGGGAGAGGGAGAGGAGTGGCTGAGAGAGGAGAGAAGTGGCTGGGAGAGGGAGAGGAGGCTGGGAGAGGAGAGGGGTGGCTGGGAGAGGGAGAGGAGTGGCTGGGAGAGGGAAGGAGCTGGGAGAGGGAGAGAGGAGTGGCTGGGAGAGGGAGAGGAGTGGCTGAGGGAGAGGAGTGGCTGGGAGAGGGAGAGGAGTGGCTGTAAGAAAGGATGGCTGAGATCTGGGAGATGAGAGGAGCTGGCTGGGAGAGGGAGAGGAGTGGCTGGGAAGGGGTGGCTGGGAGAGGGAACAGTGGCTGAGAGAGGGAGAGGAGGGGCAAAAGGAGTGGCTGGGAATGGCTGAGGAAAGAGCTGGGAAAGAGGAGTGGCTGGGAGAGGAGAATAGCTAGGGAGAGTATGGCTGGAGAGGAGAGGAGTGGCTGGGAGAGGAGAGGAGTGGCTGGGAGAGGAGAGGAGTGGCTGGGAGAGGGAAGGGGTGGCTGGGAGAGGGAGAGGAGTGGCTGGGAGAGGAGAGGTGGCTGGGAGAGGAGAGGGTAGCTGAGAGAGGGAGAGGAGGCTGAGAAAGGGATAGGGGTGGCTGGGAGAGGGAGAAGTGGCATTAGCATTTGGCTGGGAGAGGGAATAGTAGCTGGGAGCAGAACAGCTGAGAGGGAGGAGTGGCTGGGAGAGAGTGGGAGAGGGAGAGGAGTAGCTGGGAGAGGGAGACATCAAGTGGCTGGGAGAGGGAAGCAGTTGGCTGAGACTGGGAGAGGAGTGGCTGAGAGGAGGGTGGCTGGAGAGTCAAACAAGAGGAGTGGCTGGGAGAGGGAACCAGTGGCTGGGAGGGAGAGGAGTGGCTGGGAGAGGAGAACTGGCTTTGAGGAGTGGCAAACAAGAGGGTGGCTGGGAGAGGGAGAGGAGTGGCTGGGGAGGGAGAGGGTGGCTGGGAGAGGGGTGGCTGGGAGAGGGAGAGGAGTGGCTGAGAGAGGAGAGGAGTGGCTGGGAGAGGGAGCCAGTGGCTGGGAGGGAGAGGGGTGGCTGGGAGAGGATTCAGTGGCTGGGGAGAGGAGAGGAGTGGCTGGGAGAGAGGAGAGGTGGCTGGGAGAGGGAGAGGAGTGGCTGAGAGAGGAGATGTGGCTGGGAAGGGAGAGAGTGGCTGAGAGGGAGAGGAGAGAGAGGGTGGCTGGGGAACATGGCAGGGAAGTGAGTGGCTGGGAGAGGAGAGGAGTGGCTCTGAGAGGGGTGGCTGGAGAGGGAAAGGAGTGGCTGAGAGGGGAGAGGAGGGGCTGAGTCTCATTTCATTCCTGGGAGGGGTGGCTGGGATGGAGAGGGCTGGGAGAGGGAGAGGAGTGGCTGGGAGAGGGAGAGGAGTAGCTGGGAGAGGGAGAGGAGTGGCTGGGAGAGGGAGAGGGAGTGGCGGGAGGGGAGTCCCAGCAGTGGCTGGGAGAGGGAGTGGCTGGGAGGGAGAGAGGAGTGGCTGGGATCCCAGGGTGGTGGAGAGGGAGAGGAGTGGCTGGGAGAGGGAGAGAGTGGCTGGGAAGGGAGACAGCTGGGAGAGGTAGGAGTTCCTGAGAAAGGGATAGGGGTGGCTCCACTCCTCAAGTAGCTGGGAGAGGAGAGGGTAGCTGAGAAAGGGATAGGGGTGGCTCCACTCCTCAAGAGGAGAGGTGGCTGGGAGAGGGAGAGGTGGCTCCTCCCAGGAGTAGCTCTCCAGTGGCTGGGAACCCCAGTGGCAGAGGGAGATTAGTGGCTGAGAGAGGGAGAGGAGTGGCTCCAGGGGTGGCTCAAGGACAGAGTGGCTGGGAGAGGGAGGGGTGGCTGGGAGAGGAGAGGACTGGCTGGGACTCCTCAAGTGGCTGGAGAGGTAGCTGAGAGAGGGGTGGCTGGGAGAGGGAGACTCTCCAGTGGCTCAAGGGACAGAGTGGCTGGGAGAGGGTATTAGTGGCTGGGAGAGGGTGGCTCTCCACCCTCAAGTGGCCCAGAGAGGAGTATTATGGCTGGGAGACTCTCCAGGTGGCTCAAGGGAGGGGTGGCTGGGAGAGGAGAGAGGCTGAGTAGGGGTGGCTGGGAGAGGGAGAGGGTGGCTGGGAGAGGGAGAGGTGGCTCAAGGGAGAGAGTGGCTGGGAGATTATCCTGAGACGGAGAGAGTGGCTCCAGGGGTGGCTCAACCCCAGGAGTGGCTGGGAGAGGAGATTAGTGGCTGGGAGAGGAGAGGAGTGGCTGGGAGAGGGTGGCTCCACTGGCTCAGAGGGAGAGGAGTGGCTGGGGAGGGAGATTATCCTGGGAGAGGGAGAGGGGTGGCTGGGAGAGGGAGGGGTGGCTCAAGGACAGAGGCTGGGAGAGGGAGAGGAGTGGCTGGGAGAGGGACTCCAGTGGCTGGGAGAGGGAGAGGAGTGGCTATCCTCCTCAAGTGGCCCAACCCCACAGAGGTAGTATTAGGGGTGGCTGGGAGAGGGAGAGGAGTGGCTCTCCAGTGGCTCCTCAAGGGACAGAGGTAGTGGCTATCCTGGGAGAGGGAGAGGAGTGGCTCAAGAGGGACAGAGAGGGGCTAGGGAGAGGATGGCTGGGAGAGGGAGAGGAGTAGCTCTCCAGTGGCTGGGAGAGGGAGAGGAGTAGCTGGGAGAGGGAGAGGAGTGGCTCTCCAGTGGCTCAAGGGAGACAGTGGCTGGGAGAGGGTAGGATCCTCCCAGGAGTAGCTCTCCACTCCTCAACCCCACAGAGGTAGTATTATAGCTCCCAGGGTTACTAGCTCCACTCCTAGGGGTGGCTGGGAGAGGGAGAGGAGTAGCTGGGTATTGGGTAGCTGAGAGGAAGGAGTAGCTGGCTGGGAGAGGGAGATGTGGAGTGGGAGGAAGGAGACTCTCCACTAGCTCAAGGAGTGGCTGGGAGAGGGAGAGGCATTATCCTGGGAGAGGAGAGGAGTGGCTCCAGTGGCCTCAAGAGGAGTAGCACAGGTGGCTGGGAGAGAGAGGAGTGGCTGGGGAGAGGGAGAGGAGTACCTGGTGGAAGAAGACTGAGAGGAAGATCAAAGCTGTAGTCTCAGATGAGATTAGCTACTATAATTAATAATGTAATAAATGATGGTCGATCAACCCCACAGAGGCTGGTCTTATCCTCCCAGTCAAATCTCCACGCTCAACAGTCTACAGAGGAAATTTCCCAAAACACAATTGAGCAAAGACTCTCAACCCCACAGTGTGTAATTATCCTCCCATTTCTGCTTAGGACTCCACAGTTACCTCCCACAGGAGGAGAGGTATTATTTTCACGTGTGCAGGAAACTCCATCCTCAATGGTCATCCTGGTCTCAGAAACAATCCTAAAACTCAGATTCGGAGATTCGGGACAGAGTGTTGGCAGACAACATTACATTTGGAAATATTATCCTCCAACTATTTCTAGAGTCCGTGAAACAACATCAAGTCAGGATGAAGCAGTTGTCCTCCCCTTTGAGAGGAACTCTCCACGAGTCAAACAACTCAGGAACCAATATGTCCAGGTAAGAGGACTATAAAATCCAGAACTGGTTTTGATCAAAACCAAACAGGGCGGAGGCACACAACCCCACAGTTTTTAGGTATTGTCCTCCCGTAATAGCCTAACTCTTCTGTTGCCTTGTGGATTTATTTTCCAGTCATGGAAAGTGAAGCCAGGCAACACCCCCATTCATCTTTGTGAATATCCTGGTTTCAACTTGGCCACTCCTCAACCCCACAGAATGTGAGGAAAAGAGCCTCCCAGTGGGTGTCCCGGGCCAGAGGGTCAACATCACAAGGTGTACAGCAATATCCTCCCATTTCTGTTACACTCCACTCCTCAACCCCACAGAGGTCTCATTTATTCCTGACCTCTATGGGAGGGTTGTGCCACTCCTCAACCCCACAGAGTTTAGTAATTATATCCAATGTGGCATTTCACCAGTCCCATGCAGTCACAGAGTGGTACAGCCCATCCCAGGATGGTGTCACTTTTCCTCCCACGTTACTCTCCACTCCTCAACCCCACAGAGGTAGTATTATCCTCCCACGTTACTCTCCACTCCTCAACCCCACAGAGGTAGTATTATCCTCCCACGTTACTCTCCACTCCTCAACCCCACAGAGGTAGTATTATCCTCCCACGTTACTCTCCACTCCTCAACCCCACAGAGGTAGTATTATCCTCCCACGTTACTCTCCACTCCTCAACCCCACAGAGGTAGTATTATCCTCCCACGTTACTCTCCACTCCTCAACCCCACAGAGGTAGTATTATCCTCCCACGTTACTCTCCACTCCTCAACCCCACAGAGGTAGTATTATCCTCCCACGTTACTCTCCACTCCTCAACCCCACAGAGGAAGTATTATCCTCCCACGTTACTCTCCACTCCTCAACCCCACAGAGGTAGTATTATCCTCCCACGTTACTCTCCACTCCTCAACCCCACAGAGGTAGTATTATCCTCCCACGTTACTCTCCACTCCTCAACCCCACAGAGGTAGTATTATCCTCCCACGTTACTCTCCACTCCTCAACCCCACAGAGGTAGTATTATCCTCCCACGTTACTCTCCACTCCTCAACCCCACAGAGGTAGTATTATCCTCCCACGTTACTCTCACTCCTCAACCCCACAGAGGTAGTATTATCCTCCCACGTTACTCTCCACTCCTCAACCCCACAGAGGTAGTATTATCCTCCCACGTTACTCTCCACTCCTCAACCCCACAGAGGTAGTATTATCCTCCCACGTTACTCTCCACTCCTCAACCCCACAGAGGTAGTATTATCCTCCCACGTTACTCTCCACTCCTCAACCCCACAGAGGTAGTATTATCCTCCCACGTTACTCTCCACTCCTCAACCCCACAGAGGTAGTATTATCCTCCCACGTTACTCTCCACTCCTCAACCCCACAGAGGTAGTATTATCCTCCCACGTTACTCTCCACTCCTCAACCCCACAGAGGTAGTATTATCCTCCCACGTTACTCTCCACTCCTCAACCCCACAGAGGTAGTATTATCCTCCCACGTTACTCTCCACTCCTCAACCCCACAGAGGTAGTATTATCCTCCCACGTTACTCTCCACTCCTCAACCCCACAGAGGTAGTATTATCCTCCCACGTTACTCTCCACTCCTCATCCCCACAGAGGTAGTATTATCCTCCCACGTTACTCTCCACTCCTCATCCCCACACAGGAAGTATTTTCCTCATGGAGGTGGAAGGTTTATGACCACATGATCAAATGTCCCTCCTGGACGCAATCATTTTTATTTTTTTAACCTTTATTTAACCAGGCAAGTCAGTTAAGAACAAATTCTTATTTTCAATGACGGCCTAGGAACAGTGGGTTAAACTGCCTGTTCAGGGGCAGAAGGACAGATTTGTACCTTGTCAGCTCGGGGATTTGAACTTGCAACCTTTCGGTTCCTAGTCCAACGCTCTACTATTGAAGCACATTGCATCATGTCTGATTCATTCCTGTAACATACCCTGCAGTGAATTCTAAACAGAAGAGAGATGTCAGTCATTCTTTGTAAAGACATTTTTACAAAAGAAAACATTGTGTAATGCAGGTGCTTCTATAGAGCCTGGTTCCTCTCTAGGTTTCTTCCTAGGTTTTTGGCCTTTTCTAGGGAGTTTTTCCTAGCCACAGTGCTTCTATACCTGCATTGCTTGCTGTTTGGGGTTTTAGGCTGGGTTTCTGTACAGCACTTTGAGATATCAGCTGATGTACGAAGGGCTATATAAATACATTTGATTTGATTTGATTTAATTCTACTTGTTTTTAGTGGTTTTTTTAACGTCATTGTTCAATGAGTGACACCGTGTGCTTGTTGGGTGACAACCTTTGCTAGTGTTCTGAAAGAACGAGTTGATTTGAGACATGTATGAAGTGTTTTGGTAGTTTTAGTGCATTTTTTGTGGGGGGGGTGAAATTAACTGCCGTGCTCAAGCTGAAAATTGGTTAGGAGAACTGTGTGAAGAGTTTTGAAAAAGTGACCTAAGTATTGAGAAATAGGTCCTAGCGATTGTAAAAGAAACAAAGGAAACTGTAACGGCTTGTCACAGACAGATCAGGTTGATATATGCCATCTAACATATTATTTTATACATTGTGATAGTACAGTGCAATAATGTTTAATATTTGTGTGTGATCCTAGTGGGAATTGAACCTGAAACACTGGTGTTGCTAATGCTACCAGCCGTTCCATTGGTCTATTCCCAGGGTGTTGCTAACGCTAACAGCTGTTCCATTGGTCTATTCCCAGGGTGCTGCTAACGCTAACAGCTGTTCCATTGGTCTATTCCCAGGGTGCTGCTAATGCTACCAGCCGTTCCATTGGTCTATTCCCAGGGTGCCGCTAATGCTACCAGCCGTTCCATTGGTCTATTCCCAGGGTGCCGCTAATGCTACCAGCGGTTCCATTGGTCTATTCCCAGGGTGCTGCTAACGCTACCAGCCATTGGTCTATTCCATTGGTTCTATTCCCAGGGTGCTGCTAACACTACCAGCCGTTCCATTGGTCTATTCCCAGGGTGCTGCTAACGCTACCAGCCGTTCCATTGGTCTATTCCCAGGGTGTTGCTAACGCTACCAGCTGTTCCATTGGTCTATTCCCAGGGTGCTGCTAACGCTACCAGCCGTTCCATTGGTCTATTCCCAGGGTGTTGCTAACGCTACCAGCTGTTCCATTGGTCTATTCCCCGGGTGCTGCTAACACTACCAGCCGTTCCATTGGTCTATTCCCAGGGTGCTGCTAACGCTACCAGCCGTTCCATTGGTCTATTCCCAGGGTGTTGCTAACGCTACCAGCCGTTCCATTGGTCTATTCCCAGGGTGCTGCTAACGCTACCAGCCGTTCCATTGGTCTATTCCCAGGGTGCTGCTAACGCTACCAGCCGTTCCATTGGTCTATTCCCAGGGTGCTGCTAACGCTACCAGCCGTTCCATTGGTCTATTCCCAGGGTGCTGCTAACGCTACCAGCTGTTCCATTGGTCTATTCCCAGGGTGCTGCTAACGCTACCAGCGTGTTCTGTTTTATTTGTTAATGAGTTCACTATTTTGTTTATTAATGATTCCACTATTTTGACACTTTAGTTGAATATTTGTGGAAGTCTGATTAGTTGTGTTATTCTAAATCTGGCCACATTTAACCTCTGTGACCTTAGGTGAACTAATCATTCTTCATGACAATACTCTGGGTGTCTCAGTGTCTGTGTGTGTGTCTCTTCCTGTGTCGGTGTGTCTCTGTGTCTGTGTGTGTCTCTGTGTGTCTCTGTGTCTGTGTGTGTCTCTGTTTGTGTCTCTGTGTCTGTGTGTGTGTTTCTCTTCCTGTGTGTGTGTGTCTCTGTGAGTGTGTGTGTGTGTGTGTGTGTGTGTGTGTGTGTGTGTGTGTGTGTGTGTGTCTCTGTGTCTGTCTCTGTGTGTGTGTGTCTCTGTGTCTGTGTGTGTGTCTCTTCCTGTGTGTGTGTGTGTGTGTGTGTGTGTGTGTGTGTGTGTGTGTGTGTGTGTGTGTGTGTGTGTCTCTGTGTGTGTGTGTGTCTCTGTGTCTGTGTGTGTCTCTGTGTGCGCGCGTGTTTAGTTAGTCACTATTCATAGAAATACACTGTGGGTGTGAGGTTGTGAACTGCATTGTGGGAACTTCTGGGAGAGCGCGATGGTCCCCTTTTGATTTGTCAACAGCATTGTGGGAACACCTCTCTCTAATTAGTGTAATTAATGTTGCTGTGATGTGTTGGTGTGATAAAGTATTTAAAGCGGCAATGCACTCACTGATTTGGCCTCTTTTTTTTTGTCTTGCTCCTCAAGAAATGCTGGCGGTCATGACAGAATGCCAAACGTCAGTTGGCTTGGGGGGTGTGGTTTGATGTGGGTGTTTCTTGGGTGTTTCCTTGCCACCACCAAGACACACCCATCTGTCAGAACCTTGACACCACCAAGACACACCCATCTGTCAGAACCTTGCCACCACCAAGACACACCCATCTGTCAGAACCTTGCCACCACCAAGACACACCCATCTGTCAGAACCTTGACACCACCAAGACACACCCATCTGTCAGAACCTTGACACCACCAAGACACACCCATCTGTCAGAACCTTGCCACCACCAAGACACACCCATCTGTCAGAACCTTCTCCGCAGCCGTTTCCACTCAATCACAACAAGCAAACTTCCTGCGGGTTGACTTCAATAACTACAGGCAGTTGTACGGTGAGATGCCAGAGGAAGCTTTGAGTAGATCAGTAGCCTACAGAGTAGCAGAATGATAAACACAGTGATCAGGTTGGTTCCACCAGGCTAGTTTATATCTTAAAAGTTGAAAATAAGCAACAAATAATGTCAGTTTACATCAATTATTTTTCACAAATGTATCAAAGTAAAGAAGTGGGTTTCCTTCTGTATTTGTACAACAGGGAGAAGTTTCCCACAGCCCTCATCTCTTGCCATCCCTGGTGGGGATAGCTAGCTAATCCCCATCCCCCCCAACTAGCTACTAATCCCCTCTTGAGGATTGACCACAAGTTCTCAATGGGATTAAGGTCTGGGGTGTTTCCTGGCAATGGACCCAAAATATCGATGTTTTGTGCCCCGAGCCACTTAGTTAACACTTTTGCCTCATGTTCGTCACCAAATGAATTGTTCGTCACCAAACTGTTCCTGGATGGTTGGGAGAAGTTGCTCTCGGAGGATGTGTTGGTACCATTCTTTATTCATGGCTGTGTTCTTAGGCAAAATTGTGAGTGAGCCCACTCCCTTGGCTGAGAAGCAACCCCACACATGAATGGTCTCAGGATGCTTTACTGTTGGCATGACACAGGACTGATGGTAGCTCTCACCTTGTCTTCTCCGGACAAGCTTTTTTCCGGATGCCCCAAACAATCGAAAAGGGGATTCATCAGAGAAAATGACTTTACCCCAGTCCTCAGCAGTCCAATCCCTGTGCCTTTGGCAGAATATCAGTCTGTCCCTGATGTTTTTCCTGGAGAGAAGTGGCTTCTTTGCTGCCCTTCTTGACACCAGGCCATCCTCCAAAAGCCTTCACCTCACTGTGTGTGCATATGCACTCACACCTGCCTGCTGCCATTCCTGAGCAGCTCTGTACTGGTGGTGCCCCAATCCCACAGCTGAATCAACTTTAGGAGAAGGTCCTGGCGCTTGCTGGACCTTCTTGGGTGCCCTGATGCCTTCTTCACAACAATTGAACCGCTCTCCTTGAAGTTCTTGATGATCTGATAAATGGTTGATTGCGGTGCAATCTTACTGGCAGCAATATCCTTGCCTGTGAAGCCCTTTTTGTGCAAAGCAATGATGACGGCACGTGTTGTTTCTTTGCAGGTAACCATGGTTGACAGAGGAAGAACAATGATTCCAAGCACCACCCTCCTTTTGAAGCTTCCAGTCTGTTATTCGATCTCAATCAGCATGACAGAGTGATCTCCAGCCTTGTCCTTGTCAACACTCACACCTGTGTTAACGACATGATGTCAGCGGGTCCTTTTGTGGCAGGGCTGAAATCAAGTGTAAATGTTTTTGGGGGATTAAGTTCATTTGCATGTCAAATAGGGACTTAATTGCAATTAATATGATCACTCTTCATAACATTCTGGATTATATGCAAATTGCCATCATACAAACTGAGGTAGTAGAATTTGTGAAAATGTTTATTTGTGTCATTCTCAAAACTTTTGGCCACGACTGTACTGTCAACTGTGGGACCTTATATAGACAGGTGTGTGCCTTTCCAAATCATGTCCAATCAATTGAATTTACCACAGGTGGACTCCAATCAAGTTGTAGAAACATCTCAAGGATGATCAATGGAAACAGGATGCACCTGAGCTCAATTTCAAGTCTCAAAGCAAAGGGTCTGAATACTTATATAAATAAGGTATTTCTGGTTTTTACTTTTAATAAAATGTACAAAAATTTTAAAAAACTGTTTTGTTTTTGTTTTGTCAATATGGGGTATTGTGTGTCGATTGAGGATTTTTTATTTAATTAAATTTAGAATACATTTTTGCAATATTTGTTCTTAACAGTAAGCAGAAGTATAATTCCCCACTCTCTCTGACGGTAATGTTGACTGTTTAGCTGTTCAAACGGAGAGCAGCTTCATGGTTACTGAGGGTATCCAACGGTTTACCGGTAACGTTTACCGGCTGTAACGTCTCCCGAAGGCATTTTACCGGTAACGTTCACCGGCTGTAACGTCTCACGAAGGCATTTTACTGGTAACGTTTACCGGCTGTAACGTCTCCCGAAGGCATTTTACCGGTAACGTTCACCGGCTGTAACGTCTCCCGAAGGCATTTTACCGGTAAGGTTTACCGGCTGTAACGTCTCCCGAAGGCATTTTACCGGTAACGTTTACCGGCTGTAACGTCTCACGAAGGCATTTTACCGGTAACGTTTACCGGCTGTAACGTCTCACGAAGGCATTTAACCGGTAACGTTCACCGGCTGTAACGTCTCCCGAAGGCATTTTACCGGTAACGTTCACTGGCTGTATCATCTCCTGGAGATTGTGTATTACATTTACATTTAAGTCATTTAGCAGACGCTCTTATCCAGAGCGACTTACAAATTGGTGCTTTCACCTTATGACATCCAGTGGAACAGCCACTTTACAATAGTGCATCTAGGTCTTTTAAGGGGGGGGGGAGGGGAGAAGGATTACTTTATCCTATCCTAGGTATTCCTTAAAGAGGTGGGGTTTCAGGTGTCTCCGGAAGGTGGTGATTGACTCCGCTGTCCTGGCGTCGTGAGGGAGTTTGTTCCACCATTGGGGGGCCAGCGCAGCGAACAGTTTTGACTGGGCTGAGCGGGAACTGTACTTCCTCAGTGGTAGGGAGGCGAGCAGGCCAGAGGTGGATGAACGCAGTGCCCTTGTTTGGGTGTAGGGCCTGATCAGAGCCTGGAGGTAGTGAGGTGCCGTTCCCCTCACAGCTCCGTAGGCAAGCACCATGGTCTTGTAGCGGATGCGAGCTTCAACTGGAAGCCAGTGGAGAGAGCGGAGGAGCGGGGTGACGTGAGAGAACTTGGGAAGGTTGAACACCAGACGGGCTGCGGCGTTCTGGATGAGTTGTAGGGGTTTAATGGCACAGGCAGGGAGCCCAGCCAACAGCGAGTTGCAGTAATCCAGACGGGAGATGACAAGTGCCTGGATTAGGACCTGCGCCGCTTCCTGTGTGAGGCAGGGTCGTACTCTGCGGATGTTGTAGAGCATGAACCTACAGGAACGGGCCACCGCCTTGATGTTATTTGAGAACGACAGGGTGTTGTCCAGGATCACGCCAAGGTTCTTAGCGCTCTGGGACGAGGACACAATGGAGTTGTCAACCGTGATGGCGAGATCATGGAACGGGCAGTCCTTCCCCGGGAGGAAGAGCAGCTCCGTCTTGCCGAGGTTCAGCTTGAGGTGATGATCCGTCATCCACACTGATATGTCTGCCAGACATGCAGAGATGCGATTCGCCACCTGGTCGTCAGAAGGGGGAAAGGAGAAGATTAATTGTGTGTCGTCTGCATAGCAATGATAGGAGAGACCATGTGAGGTTATGACAGAGCCAAGTGACTTGGTGTATAGCGAGAATAGGAGAGGGCCTAGAACAGAGCCCTGGGGGACACCAGTGGTGAGAGCACGTGGTGAGGAGACGGATTCTCGCCACGCCACCTGGTAGGAGCGACCTGTCAGGTAGGACGCAATCCAAGCGTGGGCCGCGCCGGAGATGCCCAACTCGGAGAGGGTGGAGAGGAGGATCTGATGGTTCACAGTATCGAAGGCAGCCGATAGGTCTAGAAGGATGAGAGCAGAGGAGAGAGAGTTAGCTTTAGCAGTGCGGAGCGCCTCCGTGATACAGAGAAGAGCAGTCTCAGTTGAATGACTAGTCTTGAAACCTGACTGATTTGGATCAAGAAGGTCATTCTGAGAGAGATAGCGGGAGAGCTGGCCAAGGACGGCACGTTCAAGAGTTTTGGAGAGAAAAGAAAGAAGGGATACTGGTCTGTAGTTGTTGACATCGGAGGGATCGAGTGTAGGTTTTTTCAGAAGGGGTGCAACTCTCGCTCTCTTGAAGACGGGAGGGACGTAGCCAGCGGTCAGGGATGAGTTGATGAGCGAGGTGAGGTAAGGGAGAAGGTCACCGGAGATGGTCTGGAGAAGAGAGGAGGGGATAGGGTCAAGCGGGCAGGTTGTTGGGCGGCCGGCCGTCACAAGACGTGAGATGTCATCTGGAGAGAGAGGGAGAAAGAGGTCAGAGCACAGGGTAGGGCAGTGTGAGCAGAACCAGCGGTGTCGTTTGACTTAGCAAACGAGGATCGGATGTCGTCGACCTTCTTTTCAAAATGGTTGACGAAGTCATCTGCAGAGAGGGAGGAGGGGGAGGGGGAGGAGGATTCAAGAGGGAGGAGAAGGTGGCAAAGAGCTTCCTAGGGTTAGAGGCAGATGCTTGGAATTTAGAGTGGTAGAAAGTGGCTTTAGCAGCAGAGACAGAGGAGGAAAATGTAGAGAGGAGGGAGTGAAAGGATGCCAGGTCTGCAGGGAGGCGAGTTTTCCTCCATTTCCGCTCGGCTGCCCGGAGCCCTGTTCTGTGAGCTCGCAATGAGTCGTCGAGCCACGGAGCGGGAGGGGAGGACCGAGCCGGCCTGGAGGATAGGGGACATAGAGAGTCAAAGGATGCAGAAAGGGGAGGAGAGGAGGGTTGAGGAGGCAGAATCAGGAGATAGGTTGGAGAAGGTTTGAGCAGAGGGAAGAGATGATAGGATGGAAGAGGAGAGAGTAGCGGGGGAGAGAGAGCGAAGGTTGGGACGGCGCGATACCATCCGAGTAGGGGCAGTGTGGGAAGTGTTGGATGAGAGCGAGAGGGAAAAGGATACAAGGTAGTGGTCGGAGACTTGGAGGGGAGTTGCAATGAGGTTAGTGGAGGAACAGCATCTAGTAAAGATGAGGTCGAGCGTATTGCCTGCCTTGTGAGTAGGGGGAAGGTGAGAGGGTGAGGTCAAAAGAGGAGAGGAGTGGAAAGAAGGAGGCAGAGAGGAATGAGTCAAAGGTAGACGTGGGGAGGTTAAAGTCGCCCAGAACTGTGAGAGGTGAGCCGTCCTCAGGAAAGGAGCTTATCAAGGCATCAAGCTCATTGATGAACTCTCCGAGGGAACCTGGAGGGCGATAAATGATAAGGATGTTAAGCTTGAAAGGGCTGGTAACTGTGACAGCATGGAATTCAAAGGAGGCGATAGACAGATGGGTAAGGGGAGAAAGAGAGAATGACCACTTGGGAGAGATGAGGATCCCGGTGCCACCACCCCGCTGACCAGAAGCTCTCGGGGTGTGCGAGAGCACGTGGGCGGACGAAGAGAGAGCAGTAGGAGTAGCGGTGTTGTCTGTGGTGATCCATGTTTCCGTCAGAGCCAAGACGTCGAGGGACTGGAGGGAGACATAGGCTGAGATGAACTCTGCCTTGTTGGCCGCAGATCGGCAGTTCCAGAGGCTACCGGAGACCTGGAACTCCACGTGGGTCGTGCGCGCTGGGACCACCAGATTAGGGTGGCTGCGGCCATGCGGTGTGGAGCGTTTGTATGGTCTGTGCAGAGAGGAGAGAACAGGGATAGACAGACACATAGTTGACAGGCTAGAGAAGAGGCTACGCTAATGCAGAGGAGATTGGAATGACAAGTGGACTACACGTCTCGAATGTTCAGAAAGTTAAGCTTACGTAGCAAGAATCTAATTGACTAAAATGATTAAAATGATAGAGTACTGCTGGGGTAGGCTAGCTGTGTTGTTGACACTACCCTAATCAAGTCGTACCGTTGAGTGTGAAGTTTCTACAATGCTGCTTATCGGGAGCTAGCTGGCTAGCTAGCAGTGTTGGTTACGTTACGTTGCGTAGGAGAACGACAATAGCTGGCTAACTAACCTAGAAAATCGCTCTAGACTACACAATTATCTTTGAAACAAATCACACCGTT
>NC_088407.1:87689140-87756640 GCF_034236695.1 Oncorhynchus nerka
GGGAGAGAGAAGAGCTCTGGGACTCTCCTCTTGATCTGAGACAACAGAGGGAGAGAGACAAGAGCTCTGGGACTCTCCTCTTGATCTGAGACAACAGAGGGAGAGAGACAAGAGCTCTGGGACTCTCCTCTTGATCTGAGACAACAGAGGGAGAGAGAAGAGCTCTGGGACTCTCCTCTTGATCTGAGACAACAGAGGGAGAGAGACAAGAGCTCTGGGACTCTCCTCTTGATCTGAGACAACAGAAGGAGAGAGAAGAGCTCTGGGACTCTCCTGCTCTCAGTGGGAGACAGGATTGTGTGATATAGTGTGGAGGAACAGAGAGAGAGAGAGGGAGAAGTTGCAGTAGTTGAAGGGGTTGTGTATGGAAGACACTTGGGGATGAGTGTGTTTGTGTGCATACCTGTGTGAGTGTGTGTGTGTGTGTGTGTGTGTGTGTGTGTGTGTGTGTGTGTTTGTTTTGTGTGCATACCTGTGTGTGTGTGTTTGTGTGCATACCTGTGTGTGTGTTTGTGTGCATACCCGTGTGTGTGTTTGTGTGCATACCTGTGTGTGTGTTTGTGTGGCGGTCGATGCCGTTTAAGACGAGGGAGAACGTCTATATGTTTATATGAGCACGGCCTTATTTCTATTACAGCATATTGGATGACTGTCCTTCATATTCCATTCACCCAGTTCAATGTCACATTGATAAGTTTAGGCTCCTACATGATTCTAGAATGTTCTCTATAACCCTCATGAGGTTGCTACAACATTCTAGAATCAGGTAGTAGACTATGAATGAAAGTTTACAACGTAGGTGCACACAGGTCGAGAGAAAAATTTGAGTAATCAAGGTGACAGACAGCGATACATTCAATACTGCCTTGAACAGTCTGGCCTGCACCTAGCTGATCAATAGATCTAGCTGATCTAGGATGTAATCATTAATCCAACAGTTGCAAACAAGAGTTTCATTTGGACAAATTCAGGTATGTTTAACCCAGTTTTGTTCGGTTTGCTTCTGTTTAAGACACATTTTTTTCAACAGAATCGTCAGAATGAATACACCCCTGATCACACGCAAACACATTTCACTTTCATAGCAGCCACGTACAAACAGCATGATCACTTTGCTCGCTGTATAATTCCTCCTCACATCTATGCGCTCTCCTCCTCCTCCTCCTCCTCACCTTTTCTCTTTGCTTGTGGACTTCAGTGCACAACACTTCAGCTGTCTGTGACCAGGCCAAAAAAACTGCTAACATCTACAAACAGACTACCTACATCGTTGTCACCATATTAGCTAACGTCATAGTCACCATAGCTACTAGAACTAATGTGTTACTAAAACCTGCTACAGTGTACAGTCAGAGAGCAGTTTAGCAGGTACACCGGCAGGCCCTATGTGGCAATAAATGTATCAAATCAAAAGCTTACTGTGACTTGGAAGAGTTCCAGTGTTGTATTGGATAGTCATAGCCAGCTAACTAACATAGCATCCCTCTGTTATAGCCAGCTAGCTAACATAGCATCCCTCTGTTATAGCCAGCTAGCTAACATAGCATCCCTCTGTCATAGCCAGCTGGCTAACATAGCATCCCTCTGTTATAGCCAGGTAGCTAACATAGCATCCCTCTGTCATAGCCAGCTGGCTAACATAGCATCCCTCTGTTATAGCCAGCTAGCTAACATAGCATCCCTATGTTATAGCCAGCTAGCTAACATAACATCCCACTGTTATAGCCAGCTAGCTAACATAGCATCCCTCTGTTATAGCCAGCTAGCTAACATAACATCCCTCTGTTATAGCCAGCTAGCTAACATAGCATCACTCTGTTATAGCCAGCTAGCTAACATAACACCCCTCTGTTATAGCCAGCTAGCTAACATAGCATCCCTCTGTTATAGCCAGGTAGCTAACATAGCATCCCTCTGTCATAGCCAGCTAGCTAACATAGCATCCCTCTGTTATAGCCAGCTAGCTAACATAACATCCTTCTGTTATAGCCAGCTAGCTAACATAGCATCCCTCTGTTATAGCCAGCTAGCTAACATAACATCCCTCTGTTATAGCCAGCTAGCTAACATAACATCCCTCTGTTATAGCCAGCTAGCTAACATAACATCCCTCTGTTATAGCCAGCCAGCTAGCTAACATAACATCCCTCTGTTATAGCCAGCTAGCTAACATAGCATTCCTCTGTTATAGCCAGCTAGCTAACATAACATCCCTCTGTTATAGCCAGCTAGGTAACATAGCATTCCTCTGTTATAGCCAGCTAGCTAACATAACATCCCTCTGTTATAGCCAGCTAGCTAACATAGCATCCCTCTGTTATAGCCAGCTAGCTAACATAACATCCCTCTGTTATAGCCAGCTAGCTAACATAACATCCCTCTGTTATAGCCAGCTAGCTAACATAGCATCACTCTGTTTGAACCTGGTGTTTGAGTAGTCTAAACTGCATTCGCTAGCTAAGTGAAAGTGAAGAAAATACAATGAAATATAGCTAGCTCTCTCTTTCCTTCTCTCTCTTGTATCTCATTTGAGTGAACTATTCACCACATTTTATGCACTGCAGTGCTAGCTAGCTGTAGCTTATGCTTTCGGTATTAGATTAATTCCTTGATCCTTTGATTGGGTGAACAACATGTCAGTTCATGCTGCAAGAGCTCTGGTAGGTTGGAGGATGTCCTCCGGAAGTTGTCATAATTACTGTGTAAGTCTATGGAAGCGGGCGAGAACCATGATCCTCCTAGGTTCTTTATTGAAGTCAATGTACCCAGAGGAGGACGGAAGCTAGCTGTCCTCCAGCTACACCATGGTGCTACCCCTACAGAGTGCTGCTGAGGCTACTGTAGACCTTTATTGCAAAACAATGTGTTTTAATAAACTATTTGGTGACGTGAATATATTATATAGTTTTATCTAAGGGGGGGGGGGGGTTTAGAATTTAGAATTTCCGGGTAACCTGGTATTTCCCGGCAAAACTGGAAGTGGCATTGTAAAACATGTAAAAAATTCGTAAAGTATTCAGACCTTTTCCACTTTTTGTTACGATACAGCCTTATTCTAAAAATTGATTTAAAAATAAAAATAATCCTCATCAATCTACTACACACAATACCACATAATGACATCACAATACCACATAATGACATCACAATACCCCCATAATGACAAAGTCAAAACAGGTTTTTAGACATTTCTGCAAATGTATTAAAAAATAAAAAAATAAATTATTTATTTACATAAGTATTCAGACCCTTTGCTATGAGACTCTAAATTGAGTTCAGGTGCATCCTGTTCGCATTGATCATCCTTGGGATGTTTCTACAACTTGATTGGAGTCCACCTGTGGTAAAAATCAATTGATTGGACGTGATTTGGAAAGGCACACATCTGTCTATATAAGATCCCACAGTTGACAGTGCATGTCTGAGCAACAACCAAGCCATGTTGTGGTAGAAGGAATTGTCCGTAGAGCTCCAAGACAGGATTGTCTCAAGGCACAGATCTGGGGAAGGGTACCAAAAAATGTCTGCAGTATTGAATGTCCCCAAGAACACAGGGGCCTTCATCATTCTTAAATGGAAGACGTTTAGAACCACCAAGACTCTTCCCAGAGCTGGCCAAACTGAGCAATCTGGAGAGAAGGGCCTTGGTCAGGGAGGTGAGAGACCTGAAAATAGCTGTGCAGCGACGCTCCCCATCCAACCTGACAGAACTAGAGAGGATTTGTTGAGAAAAATGGGGGGAAAAATGGGAAATTCCTAAAATACAGGTGTGCCAAGCTGGTAGCTGTTGTGATCTGAGTGGGCATTCTATGTTACATGTCTAGTTTGTCTATTTCTATGTTTGGCCTGATATGGTTCTCAATCAGAGGCAGGTGTTAGTCATTGTCTCTGATTGGGAACCATATTTATAGGTAGCCTGTTTGGTGTTGTGTTTTGTGGGTGATTGTTCCTGTCTCTGTGTTTGCACCAGATAGGGCTGTTTTTTGTTTTTTTTTCACATTTCTTGTTTTGTTAGTCTATTCGTGTATAGTTTCTTTATTAAAGAACCATGAGTAATAACCACGCTGCATTTTGGTCCGCCTCTCCTTCCCCGCAAGAAAACCGTAACAGTAACGTCATACCCAAGAAGACTCGAGGCTGTAATCACTGCCAAAGGTGCTTCAACAAAGTCAACAAAGAGTGTGCACACCTGTCATCAAGGCAAAGGGTGGAAGAATCTCTAATCTAAAATATACTTTGATTTGTTTAACACTTTTTTTGGTTACTACATGATTCCATATGTGTTCTTTAATAATGTCGATGTCTTCATTATTATTCTACAATGTAGAAAATAGTAAATATAAAGAAAAACCCTTGAATGAATGAATAGGAATTTTCAAACTTTTGACTGGTAGTGTACATAGTCATGGAGTCACTGGTCACTTTAATAGTGTTTACATATTGCTTTACTCATCTCATGTGTATATACTCTATTCTAGTCTAATGTCTTCCGGATGGGACGTTAAACGAGTGTTCTGACTCTCTGTGGTCACTAAAACATCCCAATGCCCCAATGGCAGTGATTGGGGACATTGCCCTGTGTAGAGTGCTGTATTTCGAGATTGGACGTTAAACGAGTGTCCTGACTCTCTGTGATCACTAAAGATCCCATGGCACTTATCGTAAGAGTAGGGTTGTTAGCCCTGGTGTCCTGGTTAAATTCCCCAGCTGGCCCTCATACCATCATGGCCACCTAATCATCCCCGGTTTACAATTGGCTGTAACTATTCCCCAGGTCGTTGCTGCAAATGAGAATGTGTTCTCAGTCCTGGTAAAAATAAAGGATAAATGCAATATAATAATAATGATAAGGGTAAAATATATATATTTTAAATGTCAATTTTTGCTCGGCCGAATATTTATATATTTCTTAATTCCATTATTTTTTTTTTTTTATGTGTGTATTATTGTGAATTGTTAGATATTATTTCACTGTTGGTGCTAGAAACACCAGCATTTAGTTAGATACTACTGCACTGTTGGAGCTAGAAACACAAGCATTTAGTTAGATACTACTGCACTGTTGGAGCTAGAAACACCAGCATTTAGTTAGATACTACTACACTGTTGGATACTGTTGGAGCTAGAAACACAGCATTTAGTTAGATACTGTTACTACTGCTAGAAACACCAGCATTTGTTAGATACTAGAAACACCAGCATTTAGTTAGATACTGTTGGAGCTAGAAACACCACACTGTTGGAGCTAGGAACACCAGCATTTAGTTAGATACTACTGAAACACTGTTGGAGCTAGAAACACCAGCATTTAGTTAGATACTACTGCACTGTTGGTTGGAGCTAGAAAGCTAGGAACACCAGCATTTAGTTAGATACTACTGTACTGTTGGAGCTAGAAACACCAGCATTTAGTTAGATACTGTTACTGCACTGTTGAAACACCAGAGCTAGGAAACACCAGCATTTAGTTAGATACTGTTACTACTGCACTGTTGGAGCTAGAAACACCAGCATTTAGTTAGATACTGTTGGAGCTAGAAACACCAGCATTTAGTTAGATACTGTTGGAGCTAGAAACACCAGCATTTAGTTAGATACTGTTGGAGCTAGAAACACCAGCATTTAGTTAGATACTGTTGGAGCTAGAAACACCAGCATTTAGTTAGATACTACTGCACTGTTGGAGCTAGAAACACCAGCATTTAGTTAGATACTACTGCACTGTTGGAGCTAGAAACACCAGCATTTAGTTAGATACTACTGTTGGAGCTAGAAACACAAGCATTTAGTTAGATACTACTGCACTGTTGGAGCTAGAAACACCAGCATTTAGTTAGATACTACTGCACTGTTGGAGCTAGAAACACCAGCATTTAGTTAGATACTACTGCACTGTTGGAGCTAGAAACACCAGCATTTAGTTAGATACTACTGCACTGTTGGAGCTAGAAACACCAGCATTTAGTTAGATACTACTGCACTGTTGGAGCTGGGAACACAAGCATTTAGTTAGATACTACTACACTGTTGGAGCTGGGAACACAAGCATTTAGTTAGATACTACTGCACTGTTGGAGCTAGATACTACTGAACTAGAAACACAAGCATTTAGTTAGATACTACTGCACTGTTGGAGCTAGAAACACCAGCATTTAGTTAGATACTACTACACTGTTGGAGCTAGGAACACAAGCATTTAGTTAGATACTACTGCACTGTTGGAGCTAGGAACACAAGCATTTAGTTAGATACTACTGCACTGTTGGAGCTAGAAACACCAGCATTTAGTTAGATACTACTGTACTGTTGGAGCTAGAAACACCAGCATTTAGTTAGATACTACTGCACTGTTGGAGCTAGGAACACCAGCATTTAGTTAGATACTACTGTACTGTTGGAGCTAGGAACACAAGCATTTAGTTAGATACTACTGCACTGTTGGAGCTAGAAACACCAGCATTTAGTTAGATACTACTGTACTGTTGGAGCTAGAAACACCAGCATTTAGTTAGATACTACTGTACTGTTGGAGCTAGAAACACCAGCATTTAGTTAGATACTACTGTACTGTTGGAGCTAGAAACACCAGCATTTAGTTAGATACTACTGTTGGAGCTAGAAACACAAGCATTTAGTTAGATACTACTGCACTGTTGGAGCTAGAAACACCAGCATTTAGTTAGATACTACTGCACTGTTGGAGCTAGAAACACCAGCATTTAGTTAGATACTACTGCACTGTTGGAGCTAGAAACACCAGCATTTAGTTAGATACTACTGCACTGTTGGAGCTAGAAACACCAGCATTTAGTTAGATACTACTGCACTGTTGGAGCTAGAAACACCAGCATTTAGTTAGATACTACTGTTGGAGCTAGAAACACAAGCATTTAGTTAGATACTACTGCACTGTTGGAGCTAGAAACACCAGCATTTAGTTAGATACTACTGTACTGTTGGAGCTAGAAACACCAGCATTTAATTAGATACTACTGTACTGTTGGAGCTAGGAACACCAGCATTTAGTTAGATACTACTGCACTGTTGGAGCTAGGAACACCAGCATTTAGTTAGATATTACTGCACTGTTGGAGCTAGGAACACCAGCATTTAGTTAGATATTACTGACCTGTTGGAGCTAGAAACACCAGCATTTAGTTAGATACTACTGTACTGTTGGAGCTAGAAACACAAGCATTTAGTTAGATACTACTGTACTGTTGGCGCTAGAAACACAAGCATTTAGTTAGATACTACTGTACTGTTGGAGCTAGAAACACAAGCATTTAGTTAGATACTACTGCACTGTTGGACTGTTGGAGCTAGAAACACAAGCATTTAGTTAGATACTACTGTACTGTTGGAGCTAGAAACACAAGCATTTAGTTAGATACTACTGTACTGTTGGAGCTAGAAACACAAGCATTTAGTTAGATACTACTGTACTGTTGGAGCTAGAAACACAAGCATTTAGTTAGATACTACTGTACTGTTGGAGCCAGAAACACAAGCATTTAGTTAGATACTACTGTACTGTTGGAGCCAGAAACACAAGCATTTAGTTAGATATTACTGCACTGTTGGAGCTAGAAACACAAGCATTTAGTTAGATATTACTGCACTGTTGGAGCCAGAAACACAAGCATTTAGTTAGATATTACTGCACTGTTGGAGCTAGAAACACAAGCATTTAGTTAGATACTACTGTACTGTTGGAGCCAGAAACACAAGCATTTAGTTAGATACTACTGTACTGTTGGAGCCAGAAACACAAGCATTTAGTTAGATACTACTGCACTGTTGGAGCCAGAAACACAAGCATTTAGTTAGATACTACTGTACTGTTGGCGCTAGGAACACAAGCATTTAGTTAGATATTACTGCACTGTTGGCGCTAGGAACACAAGCATTTAGTTAGATACTACTGTACTGTTGGAGCTAGGAACACAAGCATTTAGTTAGATACTACTGTACTGTTGGAGCTAGGAACACCAGCATTTAGTTAGATACTACTGCACTGTTGGAGCTAGGAACACCAGCATTTAGTTAGATACTACTGTACTGTTGGAGCTAGGAACACAAGCATTTAGTTAGATACTACTGTACTGTTGGAGCTAGAAACACAAGCATTTAGTTAGATACTACTGCACTGTTGGAGCTAGAAACACAAGCATTTAGTTAGATACTACTGCACTGTTGGAGCTAGAAACACAAGCATTTAGTTAGATACTACTGCACTGTTGGAGCTAGAAACACAAGCATTTAGTTAGATACTACTGCACTGTTGGAGCTAGAAACACAAGCATTTAGTTAGATACTACTGCACTGTTGGAGCTAGAAACACAAGCATTTAGTTAGATATTACTGCACTGTTGGCGCTAGAAACACAAGCATTTAGTTAGATACTGCTGCACTGTTGGAGCTAGAAACACAAGCATTTAGTTAGATACTACTGCACTGTTGGAGCTAGAAACACAAGCATTTAGTTAGATATTACTGCACTGTTGGCGCTAGAAACACAAGCATTTAGTTAGATATTACTGCACTGTTGGCGCTAGGAACACAAGCATTTAGTTAGATACTACTGCACTGTTGGCGCTAGAAACACAAGCATTTAGTTAGATACTACTGCACTGTTGGCGCTAGGAACACAAGCATTTAGTTAGATACTACTGCACTGTTGGAGCTAGGAACACAAGCATTTAGTTAGATACTACTGCACTGTTGGAGCTAGGAACACAAGCATTTAGTTAGATACTACTGCACTGTTGGTGCTAGAAACACAAGCATTTAGTTAGATACTACTGCACTGTTGGTGCTAGAAACACAAGCATTTAGTTAGATACTACTGCACTGTTGGTGCTAGAAACACAAGCATTTAGTTAGATACTACTGCACTGTTGGTGCTAGAAACACAAGCATTTAGTTAGATACTACTGCACTGTTGGTGCTAGAAACACAAGCATTTAGTTAGATACTACTGCACTGTTGGTGCTAGAAACACAAGCATTTAGTTAGATACTACTGCACTGTTGGAGCTGGGAACACCAGCATTTAGTTAGATACTACTGCACTGTTGGCGCTAGGAACACAAGCATTTAGTTAGATACTACTGCACTGTTGGCGCTAGGAACACAAGCATTTAGTTAGATACTACTGCACTGTTGGAGCCAGGAACACAAGCATTTAGTTAGATACTACTGTACTGTTGGAGCTAGGAACACAAGCATTTAGTTAGATATTACTGCACTGTTGGAGCTCGGAACACAAGCATTTAGTTAGATACTACTGCACTGTTGGCGCTAGGAACACAAGCATTTAGTTAGATACTACTGTACTGTTGGAGCTAGGAACACAAGCATTTAGTTAGATATTACTGCACTGTTGGAGCTCGGAACACAAGCATTTAGTTAGATATTACTGCACTGTTGGAGCTCGGAACACAAGCATTTAGTTAGATATTACTGCACTGTTGGAGCTAGGAACACAAGCATTTAGTTAGATATTACTGCACTGTTGGAGCTCGGAACACAAGCATTTAGTTAGATACTACTGCACTGTTGGCGCTAGGAACACAAGCATTTAGTTAGATATTACTGCACTGTTGGAGCTCGGAACACAAGCATTTAGTTAGATACTACTGCACTGTTGGAGCTAGGAACACAAGCATTTAGTTAGATATTACTGCACTGTTGGAGCTCGGAACACAAGCATTTAGTTAGATACTACTGCACTGTTGGAGCTAGAAACACAAGCATTTAGTTAGATACTACTGTACTGTTGGAGCTAGGAACACAAGCATTTAGTTAGATATTACTGCACTGTTGGAGCTCGGAACACAAGCATTTAGTTAGATACTACTGCACTGTTGGCGCTAGGAACACAAGCATTTAGTTAGATACTACTGCACTGTTGGCGCTAGGAACACAAGCATTTCGCTACACCCTCAATAACATCTGCTAAATATGTGTATGTGACCAATCAAATGTATGACCAATAGGAGGAAATGAGAATGAGACCAAGAGGAGGAAATGAGAATGAGACCAAGTGGAGGAAATGAGAATGAGACCAAGAGGAGGAAATGAGAATGAGACCAAGAGGAAATGAGAATGAGACCAAGAGGAAATGAGAATGAGACCAAGAGGAGGAAATGAGAATGAGACCAAGAGGAGGCAATGAGGAAATGAGAATGAGACCAAGAGGAAATGAGAATGAGACCAAGAGGAAATGAGAATGAGACCAAGAGGAGATGAGAATGAGACCAAGAGGAGGAAATGAGAATGAGACCAAGAGGAGGAAATGAGAATGAGACCAAGAGGAAATGAGAATGAGACCAAGAGGAGATGAGAATGAGACCAAGAGGAGGAAATGAGAATGAGACCAAGAGGAGATGAGAATGAGACCAAGAGGAGGAAATGAGAATGAGACCAAGAGGAAATGAGAATGAGACCAAGAGGAGATGAGAATGAGACCAAGAGGAGGAAATGAGAATGAGACCAAGAGGAGGCAATGAGGAAATGAGAATGAGACCAAGAGGAAATGAGAATGAGACCAAGAGGAAATGAGAATGAGACCAAGAGGAGATGAGAATGAGACCAAGAGGAGGAAATGAGAATGAGACCAAGAGGAGATGAGAATGAGACCAAGAGGAGGAAATGAGAATGAGACCAAGAGGAGGAAATGAGGAAATGAGAATGAGACCAAGAGGAAATGAGAATGAGACCAAGAGGAGAGTTGAGAGCAGCGGATGGAGGGAAAAGGAGATGGGTGGAGGATGAGAGAGGGGGAGGTAGGAGGCATGGAGGGAGAGGGAAGAGAGAATCATGAGAGGAGGAGAGGAGAGGAGAAGAGATGATAGTCATGAGGAGAAGAGAGGAGAGGAGGCTATGTCGCTATGGCAACCAGTGAGGATCTGCCTGCACCCGTCTCCCGGTTCGGCGACGGTGTGAACATGTAGGAATGTGAACATAGTGTATCGGCTCATGGCTCCTGCATGTGTGTCAGTCAGTCCGTCCGTCTGTCTGTTGGGTGGGTGGGTTCAGGCTTGTGTGTTTGCACATCATCATTGTGTAGGCATACATGCCTGTGTGTGTGTGCGTGCGTCCGTGTGTACGTGCGTGTGTGAGCATCCCCAGTGTTGTACTGCAGGCGTTACTCTTACATAATCAGGGTGACACGGGGAGAAATAAAGGGAAGGAGAAAAATAAGAAAAAACTCCTACATTTACCCTCTCTATATCTATCTATCTTCTCTATCTCTATCTATCTTCTCTATCTATCTATCTATCTTCTCTCTATCTCTATCTATCTTCTCTATCTATCTATCTTCTCTCTATCTCTATCTATCTTCTCTCTATCTCTATCTATCTTCTCTATCTATCTATCTATCTTCTCTCTATCTCTATCTATCTTCTCTATCTATCTATATATCTTCTCTCTATCTCTATCTATCTTCTCTCTATCTCTATCTATCTTCTCTATCTATCTATATATCTTCTCTCTATCTCTATCTATCTTCTCTATCTATCTATCTATCTTCTCTCTATCTCTATCTATCTTCTCTCTATCTATATATATCTATCTTCTCTATCTATATATCTTCTCTCTATCTCTATCTATCTTCTCTCTATCTCTATCTATCTTCGCTCTATCTCTATCTATCTTCTCTCTATCTCTATCTATCTTCTCTATCTATCTATCTTCTCTCTCTATCTATCTTCTCTCTACTGCTCTATCTATCTTCTCTCTATCTCTATCTATCTTCTCTATCTATCTATCTTCTCTCTCTATCTATCTTCTCTCTACTGCTCTATCTATCTTCTCTCTATCTCTATCTATCTTCTCTCTCTATCTATCTTCTCTCTATCTCTATCTATCTTCTCTCTCTCTATCTATCTTCTCTCTACTGCTCTCTCTATCTCTATCTCTATCTATCTTCTCTCTACTGCTCTATCTTCTCTCTACTGCTCTATCTATCTTCTCTCTATCTCTATCTATCTTCTCTCTATCTATCTTCTCTCTATCTCTATCTATCTTCTCTCTATCTATCTATCTTCTCTCTCTCTACTGCTCGGTCTATCTTCTCTCTCTACTGCTCTGTCTATCTTCTCTCTCTACTGCTCTGTCTATCTTCTCTCTCTACTGCTCTGTTTATATTCTCTCTCTACTGCTCTGTCTTTCTTCCCAAAATCTCTCTCTCTCTCTCTCTCTGTCTCTCTGTCTCTCTCAGTGGGGTTCCCAATCAGAGGCAGCTGTCTATCGTTGTCTCTGATTGGGGATCATATAATAGTTGTCATTTTTTCCTTTTGGGATGTGTGGGATCTTGTTTTCTGTATAGTTTCTTAGCCTTACAGAACCACAGAACCACAGAAATAGAAAACATAGACTTTCCCACCCGCTTTCTGTTTTTTTGGTGTATTTGTTTGTTACATGTTTAGCACTACGAGGCTTTACGTTTGTTGTGTTGTTTGTTGTTTTTTGGTGGAACATTTAATAAAGAAAATGTACGCCTACCACGCTGCACCACGCTGTACCACGCTGCACCACGCTGCACCACGCTGCACCACGCTGTACCACGCTGCACCACGCTGCACCACGCTGTACCACGCTGCACCACGCAGCACCACGCTGTACCACGCAGCACCACGCAGCACCACGCAGCACCACGCTGCACCACTTCTACCACGCTGTACCACGCTGCACCACTTCTACCACGCTGCACCACGCTGCACCACGCTGCACCACGCTGTACCACGCTGCACCACGCTGTACCACGCTGCACCACTCTGCACCACGCTGTACCACGCTGCACCACGCTGTACCACGCAACACCACGCTGTACCACGCTGTACCACGCTGCACCACGCTGTACCACGCTGCACCACGCTGTACCACGCTGCACCACTCTGCACCATGCTGTACCACGCTGCACCACACTGTACCACGCTGTACCACGCTGCACCACGCTGTACCACGCAGCACCACGCTGTACCACGCTGTACCACGCTGTACCACGCTGCACCACTTCTACCACGCTGTACCACGCTGCACCACTTCTACCACGCTGCACCACGCTGCACCACGCTGCACCACGCTGCACCACGCTGCACCACGCTGTACCACGCTGCACCACTCTGCACCACGCTGTACCACGCTGCACCACGCTGTACCACGCAGCATCACGCTGTACCACGCTGTACCACGCTGTACCACGCTGCACCACTCTGCACCACGCTGTACCACGCTGTACCACGCTGCACCACGCTGCACCACGCTGTACCACGCTGCACCACGCTGCACCACGCTGTACCACGCTGCACCACGCTGTACCACGCTGCACCACGCTGCACCACGCTGCACCACTCTGCACCACGCTGAACCACGCTGCACCACGCTGTACCACGCTGCACCACGCTGTACCACGCTGCACCACGCTGCACCACTCTGCACCACTCTGCACCACGCTGAACCACGCTGCACCACGCTGCACCACGCTGTACCACGCTGCACCACGCTGTACCACGCTGCACCACGCTGTACCACGCTGCACCACGCTGCACCTTGGTCCGGTTATTCTACAAACGAGAGCCGTAACGCTGCACCACGCAGCACCACGCTGCACCACGCTGTACCACGTAGCACCACGCTGCACCACGCAGCACCACGCTGCACCACGCAGCACCACGCTGCACCACGCTGCACCACGCTGCACCACGCTGCACCTTGGTCCGGTTATTCTACAAACGAGAGCCGTAACACCACTACAGAAGTTCCAAAAGAATAAAGATATTTCAAATGTCACATTACATCTATAATAGAGTGTTATTCACGATAAACGTTCTTGTTTACCCAACCGTGCGATAGACTATGTTTGTTCACAACCTCGGTACTCTCTATTGGTTACACAGACTTTTGGGCTCCCATCCTATTCTAAACACCTCTCGCTGGCTTTGTATTCATATTGCTGTACAATATGATCTTGTTGTTATCTGATGCATATTCAGATGTCATAAATCAGCATTGCAGCGCTCTCCCTGTCCTCTGCCGTGCCTTGATTGTATTACTGTTGATGATATCTGGAAATGTGCATGTACACCCTGGCCCATCTACTGTTGCTAGCCCCAATTCTGACTTGTGCTCTGATATCTGCTTCACTGATTTCTCTTCTCGTAAAAGCCTGGGTTTTCGGGCATGTTAACCCTAGAAGGTTATTACCTAAAATGGATCAACGTCTGCTAAATGACTTAAATGTAAATGTAAATGGGTTCACAGCTCCAATCCAGATGTGTTGGTCATTACTGAGACGTGGTTAAGGAAGAGTGTTTTGAACCCTGATGTTAACCTTTCTGGTTATAATCTTTTTCGGCAAGACAGATCTTCCAAAGGTGGGGTCGTGGCAATCTTTACCAAGGATCACCTTCGGTGCTCTCCACCAAGTCTGTCCCCAAACAATTTGATTTGCTGGTTTTAAAAGCATTCAACTTTCAAATAGCTCTTTGTTGACTGTTGCTGGGTGTTATCGTCCTCCATCAGCACTGGCCTGTACCCTATCTGCCCTAAGCTCTCTCCTGGCCCCTTACACCAAGTCTGAATTCGTCCTACTAGGTGACCTAAACTGGGACATGCTTAAACCACCTGACCAAGTCCTAAAGCAATGGGACTCCCTAACTCTTTCTCAGATTATTACCAATCCCACAAGGTATGACTCCAAACACCTAGAAAAGGCTACTCTCCTCGATGTTATCCTCATAAATAATCCTGATAGGTGTCAGTCTGGTGTTTTCTGTAATGACCTTAGTGATCACTGTTTTACAGCCTGTGTTCGTAATGTCTGCTCAGTGAAATGACCTGTCCTGATTTGTCTAAGGCACCTGCTAAAAAAAATTAATGACCAAGACTTCCTTCATGACCTGGCCTCTGTAAATTGGTACCTTCGTTTTTGATATTTTCAGTGATACTGTTAACAAACACACCCCATAAAGAAATTGAGAATTAAAAACAGGTTCAGCCCCTGGTTCGATCGTGATCTTGCAGAGTTACTCCACCTCAAGAATTGCATTTGACGAAAGGCTCGGCACGCGCACACTCAGGCTGACTGGTTCTCGTTCAGGCAAATGATAAATCAGTGCACTCAGGCTATCCGGAAGGCCAAAGCTAGTTACTTTAAGGAGCAGTTCTCTCTCTGTGGGTCTCACCCCAAGAAGTTCTGGAAAACGGTTAAAGACCGGGAGAATAAACCCTCCACGTCACAGCTGCCGATGTCCATTAATGTTGATGAAGTGGTTGTTACTGACAAGAAGCACATGGCTGAGCTCTTTAATCACCACTTCATTAAGTCAGGATTCCTATTTGACTCAGCCATGCCTCCTTGTCCGTCCAACATTTCCTCATCTCCCACCCCTTCTAATGCGACTAATCCCGATGCTTCTCCCTCTTGTTCCCCTGCCCAGCTACAAAGTTTCTCCCTGCAGGCGGTCACTGAGTCCAAGGTGCTAAAGGAGCTCCTTAAGGTTGCTGCCCTCATCGCCAAGCCTTTCTCTGACCTTTTTAACCTGTCTCTCCTCTCTGGGGAGGTTCCCATTGCTTGGAAGACAGCCACACTTTGTCCTTTATATAAAGGGGGAGATCAAGTTGATCCTAACTGTTACAGGTCTATTTCTATTTTGCCCTGTTTATCAAAAGTGTTGGAAAAACTTGTCAATAATCACCTGACTGGCTGTCTTAATGTCTATAGTAGGTTATGGATGGTTATGGATGTGTCACTGCAACCTTAAAGGTCCTCAATGATGTCACCATGGCCCTTGATTCTAAGCAATGTTGTGCTGTCATTTTTATTGACTTGGGCAAAGCTTTTGATACGGTAGACCATTCCATTCTTGTGGGCCGGTTAAGGAGTATTTGGTTCTCTGAGGGGTCTTTGGCCTGCTTTGCTAACTTATAGAGAAAATAAATAAACATTGTAGTTAAACATGTATTTACAATGGTGTTTTTCACTGGTTGTCCTTTTCTTTTCGGTACACTGTGGTTTTTCACCCAATAGATATGAGGTTTGTTTTCAAATTCTTTGTGGAATCTGTGGAATCTGAGGGAAATATGTGTCTCTAGTATGGTCATACATTTGGCAGAAGGTTAGGAAGTGCTGCTCAGTTTCCACCTCATTTTGTGGGCAGTGAGCACATAGCCTGTCTTCTCTTGAGAGCCAGGTCTGTCTACGGCGGCCTTTCTCAATAGCAAGGCTAAGTTTGGTTCAGTCGCAGTGGTCAGATATTATGTGGGCAGTGTGCACATGAAGTACATGTTCACGCACAAACACGGTTACGGCTGTAATGATTACGACTGTGGTGTCCATTTTGACGTCAGCACAACATGACAGCTAATAGCTAATGTTAGCTGCTGGCTAGGTTTGCACATGTTTGCAAGTAAAATACACTTCAATACATCCTCAAAAAAACATTGGAGCAACAATTTTGAAACAATAAGGCTCGAGTCGGTACAGGCTCTAGTCGTTTCTCAGGGTGTTAGCTAGTCTCTCCAGTGGGTAATGGTCTCAGGGTGTTAGCTAGTCTCTCCAGTGGGTAATGTTCTCAGGGTGTTAGCTAGTGTCTCCAGTGGGTAATGTTCTCAGGGTGTTAGCTAGTCTCTCCAGTGGGTAATGTTCTCAGAGTGTAAGCTAGTCTCTCCAGTGGGTAATGTTCTCAGGGTGTTAGCTAGTCTCTCCAGTGGGTAATGTTCTCAGGGTGTTAGCTAGTCTCTCCAGTGGGTAATGTTCTCAGGGTGTTAGCTAGTCCCTCCAGTGGGTAATGTTCTCAGGGTGTTAGCTTGTCTCTCCAGTGGGTAATGTTCTCAGGGTGTTAGCTAGTCTCTCCAGTGGGTAATGTTCTCAGGGTGTTAGCTAGTCTCTCCAGTGGGTAATGTTCTCAGGGTGTTAGCTAGTCTCTCCAGTGGGTAATGTTCTCAGGGTGTTAACTAGTCTCTCCAGTGGGTAATGTTCTCAGGGTCTTCAGTACTGCTTCCCTGTTTAAGCGCTTGTTCTCCCTAACATCCTCTGGGGCATCAGCCCATCCCTGAAGGTAATTTAAGAATGGATAGTATTACAACTGGAGACTTGCATTTCAGCTTTACTTAGCTGCATGAGTGGAAAGAGAGAGAGAAATAAATGTAAAGAGGGGAGACAGCGAGAGAGAGAGAGAGAGAGAGAGATGGAGAGGGTAGCTGCTCCCGGCGGCCTACGCTGTCCAGCAAGGAGAAATAATCTATTGTGAGATATTAATACCAGTAGAGTCTATTGAGAGATATTAATACCAGTAGAGTCTATTGAGAGATATTAATACCAGTAGAGTCTAATGAGAGATATTAATACCAGTAGAGTCTATTGAGAGATATTGATACCAGTAGAGAGAGTCTATTGAAAGATATTAATACCAGTAGTAGAGTCTAATGAGAGATATTAATACCAGTAGAGTCTAATGAGAGATATTAATACCAGTAGAGTCTATTGAGAGATATTGATACCAGTAGAGAGAGTCTATTGAGAGATATTAATACCAGTAGAGTCTATTGAGAGATATTAATATCAGTAGAGAGAGTCTATTGAGCTCTAATCCTCTAGGGTGTTTACTCTCTGCTCTAGAATGTAGAACCCTGATCCTCTAGGGAGTTCACACTCTGCTCTAGAATGTAGAACCCTGATCCCCTAGGGTGTTCACTCTGCTCTAGAATGTAGAACCCTGATCCCCTAGGGTGTTCACTCTGCTCTAGAATGTAGAACCCTGATCCTCTAGGGTGTTCACTCACTGCTCTAAAATGTAGAACTCTGATCTTCTACTCACTGCTCTAGAATGTAGAACCCTGATCCTCCCTGCACTGCTCGTCCTAGAAATCACTCTTCTTTTTGGGAAAGTCTTCCAGTTGTGTGTCTGTTTGTTTGTTAGTATAACAGTCCCTGACTGGATGACATCACTTTGAAGTTGATAACATGACAGTGTGTCATACTCTGACTCAGTCCTTGGCGCCTTAACCACTCTTCTCCTACTGCTAGTTCTCTTTCTGTTCTCTCTTTCTTCTCTTCCTTTCATCATCTCTTCATCTTACCTCTTTTAATGTCATAAAAACAATATAAAAATGCCCTACATAACTGTCCAGGGTCCAGGGTTTCTGGGATGGTAGTGTTAATGTGAGCCATGACCAACCTTTCAAAGCATTTCATAGCTACAGATTTGAGTGCTACGGGGCGGTAGTAATTTAAGCATGTTACCTTGGCGTTCCTGGGCACAGGTACTATGGTGGACTGCTTGAAACTTGCAGGTGTTACAGACTCCGACAGGTAGAGGTTGAAAATGTCAGTGAAGACACTTGCTAGTTGGTCCGCACATGCTCTGAGTACGCGTCCGGGTAATCCATCTGGCCTTGTAGCCTTGTAAATGTTAACCTTTTTAAAGGTCTTAGTCATGTCGGGCTACAGAGAACGTGATCACACAATCATCCGTAACAACTGTTGCTCTCTTGCATGGTTCAGTGTTGCTTGCCTCAAAGCGAGCAGGCATTTAGCTCATCTGGTAGGCTCATGTCACTGGAGAGCTCGGGGCTGAGGATCCCTTTGTAATCCGTGATAGTTTGCAAGCCCTGCCACATCCGCAGAGCGTCCGAGCTGGTGTAGTAGAATTAGATCTTAGTCCTGTATTGATGCTTTAACTGTTTTTCTATAAGCACCCGGATTAGTATCCTGTTCCTTGAAAGTGGCAGCTGTTGCCTTTCAGTGCGGATGTTGCCTGTAATCCATGGCTTCTGGTTGGGATGCGTACGAACGGTCACTGTGGGGACGACGTCATTGATGCACTTATTACTGAAGCCAGTGACTGATGTGGTAAACGCCTCAATTCCATCGGATGAGTCCTGGAACATATTCCAGTCTGTGCTAGCGAAACAGTCCTGTAGCTTAAGTTCCCCTGCATTAAAGTCCCCAGCCACTAGGAGCGCCGCCTCTGGATGAGCATTTTCTTGTTTGCTTATGGCTTTATACAGTTTGTTGAGTGCGGTCTTAGTGCCTGCATCGGTCTGTGGTGGTAAATAGACAGCTCTGTAGATAGTGTGGTCTACAGCTTATCATGAGGGACTCTACCTCAGGCAAGCAAAACCCAGAGACTTCCTGAATATTAGAGATCATGCACCAGCTGTTGTTGACAAAGAGACACACACCTCCCCCTCTGATCTGAATGGAGGTTACTGTTGTGTCTTGCCGATTCACGGAAAACCCAGCGAAATATATATTATTCATGGTCTTGTTCAGCCAAGACTCGCTGAAACATATGATATTACAGTTTTTGGTATCCCGTTGATATGATAGTCACGAACAGAGCTCATCCAATTTATTCTCCAGTGATTGCACGTTTGCCAAAAGCATGGAGGATAAAGGCGGATTATCCGCCGACACAGTCTCACCAGGTATCCGGATCTTTGAGCTCCGTAACGACGTATCCTCTTCATACAAATGACGGGGATTTGGGCGGGGGGAGCAGTATATCCGACTCATTAAAGATCATGATCATGATGTCCAGTTCGAGGTGAGTAATCACTGTCCGGATGTTCGGAAGCCCTTTTCAGTCATAAGAGACAATGGCGGAAACATTATGTACAAAAAAAACCAAGTTATAAACACAAAATAGCACAATTGGTCTGGAGCCCGTAAAACGGCGGCCATTCTATTATCGGCGTCATTCTATTCCCCTCCCTCCCTCCTACCCTCCCTCCCTCCCTCCCTCAGCCCCACCTCTGTGTTTACTTCAGCACACCTGGGAGCTAGGAGGAGCAAGAGGGACAGGTGTTTTATCCAGACATGGCCTGTCTCTGTCCCAAATTGCACCCTATTCCCTATTTAGTGCACTACTTTTGACCAGGGTCTGTAGGGCTGTGGTCAAAAGTAGTGCACTATATAGGCAATAGGGTGTCATTTGGGATCCAACCAAGGTGGCAAGGCGCTGGGAAATCAGGTCAGCATCCTAAACACACTGCCAAGAACGACAGAAGCTAAAAATAAAGATGTCACCAAGGGGGAGATGAGGAAGATGAGGGGAGGAAGAGGGGAGGAATAAACTAAATGAAAAGCAGAGGCTGTGAGAAGGGTTGGCTGCTGACTGAGGCTGTGAGACAGACAGGGTGGCCTAGAGAGAGGGAGAGCAAGAGAGAGAGAGAGAGAGAGAGAGAGAGAGAGAGAGAGAGAGAGAAAAAAAAACGGAGAAAGAGATAGGGAGAGAGAGAGATGTCGTGTGGCTGGGTTGCTGGGAGGGGAAAGGCGGGGGGTGTCTTCTCTTCCCATGATTGCCTCTGTGCCTGATTAAGGCAGCAGCCCCCTCTCCCCCTGGGTACTGACACAGTGTTCACCAAACAACACAGGAGGAACAAGGATCAGGGGAGGAGGAGGAGGAGGAGGAGAGGAGGAATGAGGAGAGGAGAAAGAAAGGGATCAGAGGAGGAGAAGGAGAGGGATCAGAAGAGGAGAGGGATCAGGGCTAAGGGATGGTCTGTTTGTTACAGCTGGATTACATGGTCACGCATGGAGGTAAAGAACAAAGGAAGGAAAAAAGGAGGAGGGGAAGACGGGATACGCATACCGCACAGGAGGATAAGCAGAGAAAGAGAGAGAGAGAGGCAGAGAGAGGGAGAGAGAGAGACATGGTGTGGACATCTTAATTGAATAGTCATGTAGAGATATAGCAGTGTAGACTCTGGAGACTCAACAGAATGCCATCAGGCTGAAAGAGGAGAGTGATGGAGATAGGCATTGATCGCCTCTCAGACCTCCAACGTCTCTGTGCCATCAAAGGAGACAGTACTGCAGGGCTAGAGACAGGGCCTTGTGTCTAGTCAGGCTGCTGGGTGGTTCTATACTAGCGCGAGTAGAAATTGTGTTTGATACCTCAGATTGTTCTGGAAATTCTCACATAGAAACTTAATGGGGAGTAAGAATGTTTGATATATTTTTGTATAATTTTTTTCACCTTTATTGAACCAGGTATGCCAGTTGAGAACAAATTATCATTTACAACTGTAACCTGGCCAAGATAAAGCAAAGCAGTGAGACAAAAAAAGAACAACACAGAGTTACACATGGAATAAACAAACGTACAGTCAATTACACAATAGAAAAATCTATATACAGTGTGTGCAAATGGAGTGAGGAGGTAAGGCAATAAATTGTCCAGAGTATCAAAGTAATTACAATTGAACAAATTAACACTGGTGATAGATATGCAGATGATGTGCAAGTAGAAATACTGGTGTGCAAAAGAGCAAAACAAGTAAATAAAAACAATATGGGGATGAGGTAGGTAGATTGGGTGGGCTATTTACAGATGGGCTATGTACAGCTGCAGCGATCGGTGAGCTGCTCAGATAGCTGATGCTTAAAGTTAGTGAGGGAGATATAAGTCTCCAACTTCAGCAATTTTTGCAATTAATTCCAGTCATTGACAGCAGAGAACTGGAAGGAAAGGCGGCCAAAGGAGGTGTTGGCTTTGGGGATGACCAGTGAGACATACCTGCTGGAGTGCGTGCTACTGGTGGGTGTTGTTATGGTGACCAGTGAGCTGAGATAAGGCATAGCTTTACCTAGCAAATACTTACAGATGACCTGGAGCCAGTGGGTCTGGCGACGAATTTGTTGCGAGGGCCAGCCAACGAGAGCATACAGGTCGCAGTGGTGGGTGGTATATGGGGCTTTGGTGACAAAACGGATGACACTGTGAGTAGAGTGTAGAGTGTTGGAGGCTATTATGTGAATGACATCGCCGAAGTCGAGGATCGGTAGGATAGTCAGTTTTACGAGGGTATGTTTGACAGCGTAAGTGAAGGAGGCTTTGTTGCGAAATAGGAAGCCGATTCTAGATGTAATTTTGGATTGGAGATGCTTAATATGAGTTTGGAAGGAGAGTTTACCTTCTAGCCAGACACCTAGGTATTTGTAGTTGTCCACATATTCTAAGTCAGAACCGTCCAGAGTAGTGATGGTGGGCAGCGATTGGTTGAAGTGCAGGCATGTAGTTTTACTAGCGTTTAGGAGCCCACGGAAGGTGTGTTGTATGGCATTGAAGCTCGTTTGGAGGTTTGTTAACATAGTGTCCAAAGAAGGGCCAGATGTATACAGAATGGTGTCGTCTGCGTAGAGGTGGAACAAAGAATCACCAGCAGCAAGAGCGACGTCATTGATAATTTCAGAGAAAATAGTCAGCCCGAGAATTGAACCCAGTGGTACCCCCATAGAGACTGCCAGAGGTCCGGACAACAGGCCCTCTGATTTGACACACTGAACTCTGTCTGAGAAGTAGTTGGTGAACCAGTCGAGGCAGTCATTTGAGAAACCAAGGCCGTTGAGTCTGCCGATAAGAATACGGTGATTGACAGAGTCAAAAGCCTTGGCCTGGTCGATGAAGACGGCTGCACAGTACTGTCTTTTATCGATGGCAGTTATGATATCGTTTAGTACCTTGAGCGTGGCTGAGGTGTACCCATGACCAGCTCGGAAACCAGATTGTACAGCGGAAAAAGTACGGTGGGATTCGAGATGGTCAGTGATCTGTTTGTTAACTTGGCTTTCGAAGACCTTAGATAGGCAGGGCAGGATGGATATAGGTCTGTAGCAGTTTTGGTCTAGAGTGTCACGCTCTTTGAAGAGGGTGATGAATCTTTCCAATCTTTAGGAATCTCGGGTGATACGAAAGAGAGGATGAACATACTAGTAATAGGGGTTGCAACAATGGCGGCAGATAATTTTAGAAAGAGAGGATCCAGATTGTCTAGCCCAGCTGATATGTACGGGTCCAGATTTTGCAGCTCTTTCAGAACATCAGCTATCTGGATTTGGGTGAAGGAGAAGCTGGGGAGGCTTGGGCAAGTAGCTGGGGGGGGGGGTGCAGAGCTGTTGGCCGGGGTTGGGGTAGCCAGGAGGAAAGCATGGGCAGCCATAGAGAAATGTTTATTGAAATTCTCGATTATCGTGGATTTATTGGTGGTGACAGTGTTTCCTAGCCTCAGAGCAGTGAGCAGCTGGGAGGAGGTTCTCTTATTCTCCATGGACTTTACGGTGTCCCGGAACTTTTTGGAGTTAGAGCTACAGGATGCAAATTTCTGTTTGAAAACGCTAGCCTTTGCTTTCTTAACTGACTGTGTGTATTGGTTCCTGACTTCCCTGAAAAGTTGTATATCGCGGTGACTATTCGATGCTAGTGCAGTACGCCAAAACCAAGGCTTTTTATGGTTACAGAAGTCAATGAATGACAGTGCCTGAGGGGCCTGGGTTAATCTCCACATCAGGAACAGAGGAGGAGTAGGTTTTGATAGCTAAATGCTATCAAAACTGGTCGTCTAGTGCATCGGGGACAGAGAATAAAAGGAGAAGATTTCTGGGCGTGGTAGAATAGATCCAGGGCATAATGTACAGACAGGGGTATGGTAGGGTACTGGTACAGTGGAGGTCAACCTAGGCATTGAGTGACGATAAGAGAGGTTGCATCTCTGGAGGAACTAGTTATGCTAGGTGACGTCACCCCGTGGGTGGGAGTTGGGAGAAGAGAGTTCTGAGGCATGTTGAGTGGGACTAGGGGCTCCACAGTAAAATAAAACAATGATAACTACCCTAATCAACAGTATGCAAGGCATATTGACATTGGAGAGACATAAAGCGAGGCATAAAGCAATCACAGGTGTTGATTGGGAGAGCTAGCTAAGACAACAACGGGTAAGACAACAACAGCTAATCAGCTAAGACAACAACAACAGGTAAAATGGAGATGAAAGGCCAGAGAGGGTCAGTTAACTACACACAGGGCCTGAGTTCGAAGGCTGGGGCCGACAGATAAACAAAAAATAAACAAAATGGAGTACTGTGATTAATCAGCAGTCCAGCAGCCATCAGCTATGTAGCCAGGTGATCATAGGGTCCAGTGAACAGCAATAGATGGAACAGGGAAGCCACTGGGTAGTTGTTACTACCTAGCAAGTGGGAGACGGCAGGGTAGCCTAGTGGTTAGAGCGTTGGACTAGTAACTGAAAGGTTGCAAGTTCAAGCTGACATCTGTTGTTCTGCTCCTGAACAGGCAGTTAACCCACTGTTCCTAGGCCGTCATTGAAAATAAGAATTTGTTAATAACTGACTTGCCTAGTTAAATGAAGGTTACATTTTTTTTTTTTTAAGTTAGCAGGCCGGGGCTAGCAGAAACGCCTTCACCGACATCTACTACCTAGCAAGCTGGGGACACAGCGTTTAAAGTTAGCAGGCCGGGGCTATCAGAAACGCCTTCACCGACATCTACTACCTAGCAAGCTGGGGACACAGCGTTTAAAGTTAGCAGGCCGGGGCTAGCAGAAACGCCTTCACCGACATCTACTACCTAGCAAGCTGGGGACACAGCGTTTAAAGTTAGCAGGCCGGGGCTAGCAGAAACGCCTGCTCCGACATCCGGGTAAAGTCCGGTTGAGGGCACATCGGACAGAATCACGTCGGCAGACCAGTCGGGATGGATCGGCGTGGCTCCATGTCGACAAAAGGTCCAGGCCAATTGGTAAAAGAGCTGTAGCTGTAGTAATTTCGTTTGCTAGCTGGGAGATGCGCCTGGCTCGAAGCTAACTGGTGCTAGCTTCGGGACAAGGGAATTAGCCACTAGGTAGCAGCTAGCTAGCAGCGATGATCCAATGCAAAGGTCCAGAGCTTACGGCAGGAATCCGGCGATGTAGTGGCTTCTAGTCGTGTTAGTGAAGAGTCCGGGAGGCATCAGCTGTGTAGGCGAGTGATCATAGGGTCCACTGAGCAGGCCGGGAGATGGGCCTGACTCAAAGGCTAGCTTCGGGGCTGGGCCACTCGGTAATGGTCCAGCAATGGAGTAATCTGGAGTAATGGTGGAGAAAAGCAGTCCGATATTCTCAGGGTTGACATCGCACTGTGCAGACTGGCGGGTATTATCCAGGGTAAAAGCGGCTGGTGTCTGAGCTAGAGGTAAAGGCCGCTAGCAATGACTAAATAGCTAGTAGCTAATTAGCTGGTTAGCATCTGATGCCTAGCTTCTGATGGAGGTTCTGACTAAATAGCTAGTAGCTAATTAGCCTGTTAGCATCTGATGCCTAACTTCTGATGGAGGTTCTGGCTATAAGTTCTAAAAAATAGCAGATCCGTATTACATTGGGTGAGGCTTGTTGCCGGAATGTATATTTAATTTTAAAATGGAAAAAGAGATTGAAATACATACAAAAAAAGACAAAATTTACATGGGACAACGACAAACACGTCTGCGCCATTTACGATATATTTGTATCACAAACCTATTTTGGGTGGAAAATCATGGTTAAAATGTCTATTCTAGACATGCTTCCTGTGAAACCCTATGATCTGTGAACCTTTCATGATTTATCCCACTTCCGGGTTGGAGCGAGCGGTCGCATCTGCACTCGGTCCGCAGGTAGTATTACATTTCATTACATTTCATTATAGTACAACGGTTTGATTTGTCTAATCTTATCAATTTCTTCTTAGCTAGCTACACAGCCGTCTTTGTATCATAGATAATTGCGTAATTATCGTATTTCGTCGTCCTAACGCAGTCTACACTGCCCTGCAGCTAGCCAAGCTAATCCACCGTTAGCTATCTACCGATTAGCAGCACAACTATTACACTCAACTGAACGACTTGATTAGTGAAGCTAGCTACATAGTTAAACCCAAGATAATTGTGTAGTTTAGAGTGTGTAGTTTTATGTCGTCCTTAACATAGGAGACTCTGCTAGCTTGCCAACAGCTAGCCAACGTCTACCGAACAGAACTTCTGCACTCAACAATCCGGTCGCATTTCGCTTCGCTCCACAGGTAGTATCACATTTTCATTTCATTTCATTACAGTACAACGGCTTGATTTGTTTGATCGTAGCTAGCTACATAGCTAGCTACACAGCCGTCTTTGTATCAAAGATAATTGTGTAGCCTAGAGCGATTTCCTAGGTTAGTTAGCCAGCTATTGTCGTTCACAGCATCGTAACGTAATCAACACTGCTGGCTAGCCAGCTGGCCCCGAATAGCAGCACAGTAGAAACTATTACACTCGGAACGACTTGATTAGTGTAGTGTCAACAACGCAGCCAATGCCTACTTAGTCAACAACGCAGCCTCTGCCAGCTAGCCTACTTCAGCAGTACTGTACCATTTTAATCATTTTAGTCAATAAGATTCTTGCTACGTAAGCTTAACTCTCTGAACACTCGTGACGTGTAGTCCACTTGTCATTCCAATCTCCTTTGCATTAGCGTAGCCTCTTGTGTAGCCTGTCAACTATGTGTCTGTCTATCCCTGTTCTCTCCTCTCTGCACAGACCATACAAACGCTCCACACCGCGTGGCCGCTGCCACCTAATCTGGTGGTCCCAGCGCGCACGACCCACGTGGAGTTCCAGGTCTCCGGTAGCCTCTGGAACTGCCGATCTGCGGCCAACAAGGCAGAGTTCATCTCCGCCTATGTCTCCCTCCAGTCCCTGACTTCTTGGCACTGACGGAAACATGGATCACCACAGACAACACTGCTACTCCTACTGCTCTCTCTTCGTCTGCCCACGTGTTCTCGCACACCCGAGAGCTTCTGGTCAGCGGGGTGGTGGCACCGGGATCCTCATCTCTCCCAAGTGGTCATTCTCTCTTTCTCCCCTTACCCATCTGTCTATCGCCTCCTTTGAATTCCATGCTGTCACAGTTACCAGCCCTTTCAAGCTTAACATCCTTATCATTTATCGCCCTCCAGGTTCCCTCGGAGAGTTCATCAATGAGCTTGATGCCTTGATAAGCTCCTTTCCTGAGGACGGCTCACCTCTCACAGTTCTGGGCGACTTTAACCTCCCCACGCCTACCTTTGACTCATTCCTCTCTGCCTCCTTCTTTCCACTCCTCTCCTCTTTTGACCTCACCCTCTCACCTTCCCCCTACTTTGGCTCAGACCTCATCTTTACTAGATGCTGTTCTTCCACTAACCTCGTTGCAACTCCCCTCCAAGTCTCCGACCACTACCTTGTATCCTTTTCCCTCTCGCTCTCATCCAACACTTCCCACACTGCCCCTACTCGGATGGTATCGCGCCGTCCCAACCTTTCGCTCTCTCTCCCCGCTACTCTCTCCTCTTCCATCCTATCATCTCTTCCCTCTGCTCAAACCTTCTCCAGCCTATCTCCTGATTCTGCCTCCTCAACCCTCCTCTCCTCCCTTTCTGCATCCTTTGACTCTCTATGTCCCCTATCCTCCAGGCCGGCTCGGTCCTCCCCTCCCGCTCCGTGGCTCGAAGACTCATTGCGAGCTCACAGAACAGGGCTCCGGGCAGCCGAGCGGAAATGGAGGAAAACTCGCCTCCCTGCGGACCTGACATCCTTTCTCCCTCCTCTCTACATTTTCCTCTTCTCTCTCTGCTGCTAAAGCCACTTTCTACCACTCTAAATTCCAAGCATCTGCCTCTAACCCTAGGAAGCTCTTTGCAACCTTCTCCTCCCTCCTGAATCCTCCTCCCCTCCCCCCTCCTCCTCTCTGCAGATGACTTCGTCAACCATTTTGAAAAGAAGGTCGACGACATCCGATCCTCGTTTGCTAAGTCAAACGACACCGCTGGTTCTGCTCACACTGCCCTACCCTGTGCTCTGACCTCTTTCTCCCCTCTCTCTCCAGATGAAATCTCGCGTCTTGTGACGGCCGGCCGCCCCTACAACCTGCCCGCTTGACCCTATCCCCTCCTCTCTTCTCCAGACCATTTCCGGAGACCTCCTCCCTTACCTCACCTCGCTCATCAACTCATCCCCTGATGGCTACGTCCCTTCCGTCTTCAAGAGAGCGAGAGTTGCACCCCTTCTGAAAAAACCTACACTCGATCCCTCCGATGTCAACAACTACAGACCAGTATCCCTTCTTTCTTTTCTCTCCAAAACTCTTGAACGTGCCGTCCTTGGCCAGCTCTGCTATCTCTCTCAGAATGACCTTCTTGATCCAAATCAGTCAGGTTTCAAGACTAGTCATTCAACTGAGACTGCTCTTCTCTGTATCACGGAGGCGCTCCGCACTGCTAAAGCTAACTCTCTCTCCTCTGCTCTCATCCTTCTAGACCTATCGGCTGCCTTCGATACTGTGAACCATCAGATCCTCCTCTCCACCCTCTCCGAGTTGGGCATCTCCGGCGCGGCCCACGCTGGAGGCGTCCTACCTGACAGGTCGCTCCTACCAGGTGGCGTGGCGAGAATCCGTCTCCACACCACGTGCTCTCACCACTGGTGTCCCCCAGGGCTCTGTTCTAGGCCCTCTCCTATTCTCGCTATACACCAAGTCACTTGGCTCTGTCATAACCTCACATGGTCTCTCCTATCATTGCTATGCAGACGACACACAATTAATCTTCTCCTTCCCCCTTCTGATGACCAGGTGGCGAATCGCATCTCTGCATGTCTGGCAGACATATCCGTGTGGATGACGGATCACCACCTCAAGCTGAACCTCGGCAAGACGGAGCTGCTCTTCCTCCCGGGGAAGGACTGCCCGTTCAATGATCTCGCCATCACGGTTGACAACTCCATTGTGTCCTCCTCCCAGAGCGCTAAGAACCTTGGCGTGATCCTGGACAACACCCTGTCGTTCTCAACTAACATCAAGGCGGTGGCCCGTTCCTGTAGGTTCATGCTCTACAACATCCGCAGAACGACCCTGCCTCACACAGGAAGCGGCGCAGGTCCTAATCCAGGCACTTGTCATCTCCCGTCTGGATTACTGCAACTCGCTGTTGGCTGGGCTCCCTGCCTGTGCCATTAAACCCCTACAACTCATCCAGAACGCAAGCAGCCCGTCTGGTGTTCAACCTTCCCAAGTTCTCTCACGTCACCCCGCTCCTCCGCTCCCTCCACTGGCTTCCAGTTGAAGCTCGCATCCGCTACAAGACCATGGTGCTTGCCTACGGAGCTGTGAGGGGAACGGCACCTCAGTACCTCCAGGCTCTGATCAGGCCCTACACCCAAACAAGGGCACTGCGTTCATCCACCTCTGGCCTGCTCGCCTCCCTACCACTGAGGAAGTACAGTTCCCGCTCAGCCCAGTCAAAACTGTTCGCTGCTCTGGCCCCCCAATGGTGGAACAAACTCCCTCACGACGCCAGGACAGCGGAGTCAATCACCACCTTCCGGAGACACCTGAAACCCCACCTCTTTAAGGAATACCTAGGATAGGATAAAGTAATCCCTCTCACCCCCTCCCCTGAAAAGATTTAGATGCACTACTGTTCCACTGGAGGTCATAAGGTGAATGCACCAATTTGTAAGTCGCTCTGGATAAGAGCGTCTGCTAAATGACTTAAATGTAAATGTAAATGTTATTTTATCTTTATTTAACTACGCAAGTCAGTTAAGAATAATTTTTTATTTACGATGAAGACCTGGGAACAGAGAGTTAAACTGCTTTGTTCAGGGGTAGGACAACAGATTTTTTACCTTGTCGGTTCAGGGATTTGATACAGCAACCTTTTGGTTATTGGCCCAACAGCTATAACCACTAGGCTACCTGCGCATTAATAAGTTACGATGTCTATTTCTATGTATAAAATGGGTCATATCAGTAAAAGTACCAGAGAGCTCTGGAAATGTGATGTGTTTAAAAAGTACATAGTTACAACCAATGTGTCTGAAAAATTAAATACATTTTTTAAAAAAGGGTAATTTTGAGATATTTATATTAATATTTTTAATGTTGAATAAATTAATGTGAATAATTTTGTACTTCAGAATCTCCGTATTTTAGAACACACTATAAGGAGGGTAATGATCCCAAGATGTTGTCTGTAGTATCATGTACGGATCCCAGATCGTAGGGTTTTACAGTATAATGATACCAAGATGTTGTCTGTAGTATCTTGTTACGGATCCCAGATCACAGGGTTTTACAGTATAATGATACCAAGATGTTTTCTGTATCACGTTACGGATCACAGATCACAGGGTTTTACAGTATAATGATACCAAGATGTTGTCTGTAGTATCATGTACGGATCACAGATCATAGGGTTTTACAGTATAATGATACCAAGATGTTTTCTGTAGTATCATGTTACGGATCACAGGGTTTTACAGTATAATGATACCAAGATGTTGTCTGTAGTATCATGTTACGGATCACAGGGTTTTACAGTATAATGATACCAAGATGTTGTCTGTAGTATCATGTACGGATCCCAGATCACAGGGTTTTACAGTATAATGATACCAAGATGTTTTCTGTAGTATCATGTTACGGATCACAGGGTTTTACAGTATAATGATACCAAGATGTTTTCTGTAGTATCATGTTACGGATCACAGGGTTTTACAGTATAATGATACCAAGATGTTTTCTGTAGTATCATGTACGGATCCCAGATCACAGGGTTTTACAGTATAATGATACCAAGATGTTGTCTGTAGTATCTTGTTACGGATCCCAGATCACAGGGTTTTACAGTATAATGATACCAAGATGTTTTCTGTATCACGTTACGGATCACAGATCACAGGGTTTTACAGTATAATGATACCAAGATGTTTTCTGTAGTATCATGTTACGGATCACAGGGTTTTACAGTATAATGATACCAAGATGTTGTCTGTAGTATCTTGTTACGGATCCCAGATCACAGGGTTTTACAGTATAATGATACCAAGATGTTGTCTGTAGTATCATGTACGGATCCCAGATCACAGGGTTTTACAGTATAATGATACCAAGATGTTGTCTGTAGTATCTTGTTACGGATCCCAGATCGTAGGGTTTTACAGTATAATGATACCAAGATGTTTTCTGTAGTATCATGTTACGGATCACAGGGTTTTACAGTATAATGATACCAAGATGTTGTCTGTAGTATCTTGTTACGGATCCCAGATCACATGGTTTTACAGTATAATGATACCAAGATGTTGTCTGTAGTATCATGTACGGATCCCAGATCACAGGGTTTTACAGTATAATGATACCAAGATGTTTTCTGTAGTATCATGTTACGGATCACAGGGTTTTACAGTATAATGATACCAAGATGTTTTCTGTAGTATCATGTACGGATCACAGATCGTAGGGTTTTACAGTATAATGATACCAAGATGTTGTCTGTTTTACAGGAGGCATGTAGAGGTCTAAAATAAAATTGACACTTTCATCAGGATAAAAGAAATACATACATACAAAAGTTTTAAAAAAGCATGTCAAACATTCTTCCTCCCAACGAAGTTCCTACGTGAGAATCGCAGGAACACTCTGAGATACCCCCAAAACATGATCCTCTCCTACTGGGTTGGAATCTCCTTGCTCTGTCTGAATATGAGTGATATTTAGGTGACTTCAATGGGGCTTTATGAGTGATATTTAATGGGATTTCAATGGAGCTATGAGTGATATTTAGGTGACTTCAATGGGGCTTTATGAGTGATATTTAGGTGACTTCAATGGGGCTTTATGAGTGATATTTAGGTGACTTCAATGGGGCTTTATTAGTGATATTTAGGTGACTTCAATGGGGCTTTATGAGTGATATTTAGGTGACTTCAATGGGGCTTTATGAGTGATATTTAGGTGACTTCAATGGGGCTTTATGAGTGATATTTAGGTGACTTCAATGGGGCTTTATGAGTGATATTTAATGGGATTTCAATGGAGCCATGAGTGATACTTAGGTGATTTCAATGGGGCTTTATGAGTGACATATAGGTGACTTCAATGGGGTGGCAGGGTAGCCTAGTGGTTAGAGCATTGGATTAATAATCGGAAGGTTGCAAGTTCAAACCCCCGAGCTGACAAGGTACAAATCTGTCGTTCTGCCCCTGAACAGGCAGTTAACCTGCTGTTCCTAGGCCGTCATTAAAAATAAGAATTTGTTCTTAACTGACTTGCCTGGTTAAATAAAGGTAAAATAAATATGAGTGATATTTAGGTGATTTCAATGGGGCTTTATGAGTGAACTTGAGTTCAATCACAGGAGGTTGGTAGCACCTAAATTGGGGAAGACGTGGTCGTGGCAATAGTTCTAGCGGAATATGTTGAATGGTATCAAATACACGAAACACATGGTTTCCATGTGTTTGATACCATTCCATTCGCTTCGTTCCAGCCATTATTATGAGCCGTCCTCCCCTCAGCAGCCTCCACTGGGTTCAATTACTATTTGAAATCTTTCAAACAATTTCAAGGTTTTCTCTAGCCTGCATGTAGTGCCAGAAGAATGGGGTTTGCAGTTTTGGGACTATTCTATTGCCCATACACACACACAGATTAATCAAGCCGATATAAAGTATTTTAAAATGATTTTAAATAGTATTTGAACCCAGCTCTGATCTTCATCATGCCCTTTTGCATGTTCCTTCTACTTGGCTGAGTAGTTTAGATGTCCTACTGGAATACACCAGACCAGACAGCCTTTTAGTGGTGTACTCTGTGACTCTCTCTCTCTCTCTTCTAAAGAACCATGAAGGACAACTGCCCAGGCTGGTGGGAGCTGAAGCTGCATTGATGAGAAAGTTGTTCTACTGTAGACCAAGGGAATCTAGATTCAAACTGGGACTGAGAAATACGTGATAAACACTGAAGCCAGTAGTAGCTGTACAAAGAGAGAATCAGTTGTTCTACTGTAGATCAAGGGAATCTAGATTCAAACTGGGACTGAGAAATACGTGATAAACACTGAAGCCAGTAGTAGCTGTACAAAGAGAGAATCAGTTGTTCTACTGTAGATCAAGGGAATCTAGATTCAAACTGGGACTGAGAAATACGTGATAAACACTGAAGCCAGTAGTAGCTGTACAAAGAGAGAATCAGTTGTTCTACTGTAGACCAAGGGAATCTAGATTCAAACTGGGACTGAGAAATACGTGATCAACACTGAAGCCAGTAGTAGCTGTACAAAGAGAGAATCAGTAGAATCAGTTCATCTCTATTAGAGCTGGGCGAAATGTCGAAAATATCATATCACAATAAACTTTATTTTATTTTAATGTTGATGCTATTTGATGTTTTTTTTTTAATAATAAAAGTTCTACATTTGCTTTACGAGTGATATTTAGGTGATTTCAATTAGACTTTGTCCTTTTGTTTTATACTGCTCAATCAAACTTCAACCCCAAAATTATTTTCACAAATTTAAAAAATGTCTGCATTTCTTCGTTTGAGATCATTTCCACACTGCCACGTAGGGCTGCACCATGTGGTCCAAAAAAAGCAAGGCCTTACTTTTAACCAAATATTGCAAATGCAATTTGACTTGCTATTTATATCAAAACACTTGGGTGAACTGTTAGAATCATGGACATATAATGACTAGGTATAATATAATAGTGGGTAGTAAGGAGGAGTTATTGTGACATGTTAGGAACCAAAGTGTTGGTCAGTGTTTCCTAAGGAACCCTATAATCTTGTGCTACATTAAATGTGTTCTCTTCTCTAAGCTAGCTAACATATTCATGCTTTAGAAGATACTGTTGCACCAATAACATGCTGATTTAGGCCTACACCATCACTGGTATCAGGCTTTATTAGCTAGCTATGTTTGCTCTGATTCTTAGTGCATGTATTAGCTAGCTTGCCAGCTAACTAGTGATTAGCATTAGCAGCTAAAACTATTTATTTTTAGCTTGCTAAGAATAGACAAACTAGCTGTTTTCAGACAGTAAGATACACAAAGTAATAGTGCAATTATACTGTAGAACGCTTGTGGATTTATATTTTGAAGTAGAAATCAGCATCGTTGTCTCCAACATCTTGTAGCTAATTGAGCTTCTAAGTGGCGCAGAAGTCTGAGGCACTGCATCTCAATGCTAAGGGTGTCACTGCAGACCCTGGTTCGATTCCAAGCTGGAGAGAGGTATGGCTCAAGTAGTAGAATAAACTATAGAGAATGTTTGTGAGAGTCTCATCTTTCCATAGATATTTGTTTGTAGGGAAAAGCGTTTTGGAACTCTACAGACATTTTTGTGAGAAGACCAATTTCCAGTATGTCTCCTGGTCTGACAAACAGAGCTCTAGCTCTGCCGCTTTACGCTGCAGATGCAAAGAGAATGTATTTTTTAAAATCCACATAGCATGTAGAACAAACCTGTCTCTGATAAGGAATCACATGACAAACCTGTCTCTGATAAGGAATCACATGACAAACCTGTCTCTGATAAGGAATCACAGAACAAACCTGTCTCTGATAAGGAATCATAGAACAAACCTGTCTCTGATAAGGAATCACTATCACAGAATAAACCTGTCTCTGATAAGGAATCACATGACAAACCTCTCTCTGATAAGGAATCATAGAACAAACCTGTCTCTGATAAGGAATCACATGACAAACCTCTCTCTGATAAGGAATCACAGGACAAACCTGTCTCTGATAAGGAATCACAGGACAAACCTCTCTCTGATAAGGAATCACAGGACAAACCTGTCTCTGATAAGGAATCACATGACAACCCTGTCTCTGATAAGGAATCACAGGACAAACCTCTCTCTGATAAGGAATCACAGGACAAACCTGTCTCTGATAAGGAATCACATGACAACCCTGTCTCTGATAAGGAATCACAGGACAAACCTCTCTCTGATAAGGAATCACAGGACAAACCTGTCTCTGATAAGGAATCACAGGACAACCCTGTCTCTGATAAGGAATCACAGGACATGTCTCATGCAAATGGAGTTCATACTGTAGGGTAACTCGTTTTCCAATGGCCTATGGCAAAGCCGGAGGAAAAAGGAAGACAGCTGTTGTCACCCTGCTTAAAAAGCTTTTCCCTGTAGGTTAACTCCCGTCGAGGAGAAACAGGAATAGCATTTTTATTTATCTGTTATTTTGCCAGGTAGGTTGACTGAGAACACGTTCTCATTTGCAGCAACGACCTGGGGAATAGTTAAAGGGGATTGTTAGGTGACCCCAATCACTGCCCTGGGGAATTTTGATATTTTTTTTAGACCAGAGGAAAGAGTGCCTCATACTGGCCCTCCAACACCAATTCCAGCAGCATCTGGTCTCCCATCCAGGGACTGACCAGGACCAACCCTGCTTAGCTTCAGAAGCAAGCCAGCAGTGGTATGCAGGATGGTATGCTTTTAGTCAAATGCAACCTCTGCAAAGGCAGCATTGATCTCTTCGTTCAGAAACACAACATCAAATCTGAAATAACATTTGGAGGCCGAGCACAAAGCTGGCAGACAAAGTTCCAGAAATGCGTGAAAGATTGATACTTTTTAAAATGATTTAACCTTTATTTAACTAGGCAAGTCAGTTAAGAACAAATTCTCATTTACAATGGCAGCCTACCCCGGACGCCAATTGTGCGCCGCCCATAGAGCTGATGTAAATACTATGCATGCCATTCTCTCTTGGCTAAGAGTTGAGGAGAGACTGACTGCTTCACTCCCTCTATTTATAAGAAATATTCATGTGTTGAATCAGAAAACCAGTCAGTATCTGGTGTGACCACCATTTGCCACATGCAGCACAACACATCTCCTTCGCATAGAGTTGATCAGGCTGTTGATTGTGGCCTGTGGAATGTCGTCCCACTCCTCTTCAATGGCTGTGGGAAGTTGCTGGATATTGGCGGGAACTGGAACACGCTGTTATACATGTCGCTCCAGAGCATCCCAAACATGCTCAGTGGGTGACATGTCTGGTGAGTATACAGGCCATGGAAGAACTGGGACATTTTCAGCTTCCAGGAATTGTGTACAGATCCTTGTGACATTGGGGCCTTGCATTATCATGCTGAAACATGAAGTGATGGTGGTGGATGAATGGCACGACAATGGGCCTCAGGATCCCGTCACGGTATCTCTGTGCATTCAAATTGCCATCAATAAAATGCAATAGTGTTTGTCTGTAGCTTATGCCTGCCCATGCCATAACCCCACCTCCACCACGGGGCACTCTGTTCACAACGTTGACATCAGCAAACCGCTCGCCAACACGACGCCATGATTCATTCAGCGTGCCAGTGGCCATCAGAGCTGAGCATTTACCCACTGAAGTCGGTTATGACGCCAAACTGCAATCAGGTCAAGATCCTGGTGAAGACGATGAGCTTTCCTGAGATGGTTTCTGACAGTTTGTGCAGCAGTATTTCACTTGTGCAACCACAGTTGCACCACAGTTTCATCAGCTTTCCGTGTGGCTGGTCTCTGACGATCCCGCAGGTGAAGAAGCCGGATATGGGGGTCCTGTGTAATGATCATGCTGTTTAATCAGCTTCTTGAAATGCCACATCTGTCAGGGTGGATGGATTCTCTTGGCAAAGGAGAAATTCTCACTAAACAGGGATGTGAACAAATTTGGCGCAAACAGATTATTACATTTTTTTTTGCGTCTGTAGCATTTCTGGGATCTTTAATTTCGGCTCATGAAACACTTGTTACGTTTATATTTTTGTTCAGTATATTATATATTATAATATAATATTATAATATAATATATAATAATTATATTATATATTATATAATTATAATTATATTATATTATAATTATATAATATAATATAATTATAATATAATATTATATTATAATATTATAATATTATAATATTATAAATTATAATTATAATATAATATAATATAATATAATATAATATAATAATATATAATATTATAATATTATAATATATATATATATATAATATATATAGTATATTATAATATTCAAATATTTTTAGATTATATTTATATTTATTTTATTCATGAAATGTTTTTTTTGTGTGTGTTATGAAATAGTCATGTTGAAATCAAATCAAATCAAATCAAACTGTATTTGTCGCCCGAATACAACAGGTGTAGTAGACCTTACAGTGATATACTTACTTACAAGCCCTTAACCAACAATGCAATTTTAAGAAAATACCCCCCAGAAAAGTAAGAGATAAGAATAACAAATTATTAAAGAACATCAGTAAATAACAATAGAGAGGCTATATACAGGGTGTTACGGTAGAGAGTCAATGTGGAGGCTATATACAGGGTATTACGGTAGAGAGTCAATGTGGAGGCTATATACAGGGTATTACGGTAGAGAGTCAATGTGGAGGCTATATACAGGGTATTACGGTAGAGAGTCAATGTGGAGGCTATATACAGGGTATTACGGTAGAGAGTCAATGTGGAGGCTATATACAGGGTGTTACGGTAGAGAGTCAATGTGGAGGCTATATACAGGGTATTACGGTAGAGAGTCAATGTGGAGGCTATATACAGGGTATTACGGTAGAGAGTCAATGTGGAGGCTATTTACAGGGTATTACGGTACAGAGTCAATGTGGAGGCTATATACAGGGTATTACGGTAGAGAGTCAATGTGGAGGCTATATACAGGGTATTACGGTACAGAGTCAATGTGGAGGCTATATACAGGGTATTACGGTAGAGAGTCAATGTGGAGGCTATATACAGGGTATTACGGTAGAGAGTCAATGTGGAGGCTATATACAGGGTATTACGGTAGAGAGTCAATGTGGAGGCTATATACAGGGTATTACGGTAGAGAGTCAATGTGGAGGCTATATACAGGGTATTACGGTAGAGAGTCAATGTGGAGGCTATATACAGGGTATTACGGTAGAGAGTCAATGTGGAGGCTATATACAGGGTATTACGGTAGAGAGTCAATGTGGAGGCTATATACAGGGTATTACGGTACAGAGTCAATGTGGAGGCTATATACAGGGTATTACAGTACTGAGTCAATGTGGAGACTATATACAGGGTATTACGGTAGAGAGTCAATGTGGAGGCTATATACAGGGTATTACAGTACTGAGTCAATGTGGAGACTATATACAGGGTATTAAGTACAGAGTCAATGTGGAGACTATATACAGGGTATTACGGTACAGAGTCAATGTGGAGACTATATACAGGGTATTACAGTAGAGAGTCAATGTGGAGGCTATATACAGGGTATTACGGTACAGAGTCAATGTGGAGGCTATATACAGGGTATTATGATACAGAGTCAATGTGGAGGCTATATACAGGGTATTACAGTACTGAGTCAATGTGGAGGCTAATTACAGGGTATTACAGTACTGAGTCAATGTGGAGACTATATACAGGGTATTACGGTACAGAGTCAATGTGGAGGCTATATACAGGGGGTACCGGTACAGAGTCATTGTGGAGACTATATACAGGGTATTACGGTACAGAGTCAATGTGGAGGCTATATACAGGGGATACCGGTACAGAGTCAATGTGGAGGCTATATACAGGGGGTACCGGTACAGAGTCAATGCGGAGGCTTTATACAGGGTGTTACGGTACAGAGTCAATGTGGAGGCTATATACAGGGGGTACCGGTACAGAGTCAATGCGGAGGCTTTATACAGGGTGTTACGGTACAGAGTCAATGTGGAGGCTATATACAGGGGGTACCGGTACAGAGTCAATGTGGAGGTTATATACAGGGGGTACCGTTACAGAGTCAATGTGGAGGCTATATACAGGGGGTACCAGTACAGAGTCAATGTGGAGGTTATATACAGGGGGTACCGTTACAGAGTCAATGTGGAGGCTATATACAGGGGGTACCGTTACAGAGTCAATGTGGAGGCTATATACAGGGTGTTACGGTACAGAGTCAATGTGGAGGCTATATACAGGGGGTACCGGTACAGAGTCAATGTGTCGAGGTAATTGAGGTAATATGTACATGTAGGTAGAGTTATTAAAGTGACTATGCATAGATGATAACAGGGTAGCAGCAGAGTAAGAGAGGGGTCTGGGTAGCCAGCTGGGGGTCGTTACGATCAGTGGGTAGTAAACCGCTGGGGGTCGTTACGATCAGTGGGTAGTAAACCGCTGGGGGTCGTTGTGATCAGTGGGTAGTAAAACCGCTGGGGGTCGTATTATGATCAGTGGGTAGTAAACCGCTGGGGGTCGTTGTGATCAGTGGGTAGTAAACAGAGCTGGGAGGCGTTACAGGGATCAGTGGATAGTAAACCGCTGGGGGTCGCACAGATCAGTGGGTAGTAAACAGGGGGTCGTTACAGAGTCAGTGGGTAGTAAACCGCTGGGGGTGAGACTATATACAGGGATCAGTGGGTAGTAAACTGCTGGGGGTCAGTTACAGATCAGTGGGTAGCCAGCTGGGGGTTGTTGTGATCAGTGGGTAGTAAACCGCTGGGGGTCGTTACGATCAGTGGGTAATAAACCACAGGGTCGTTACGATCAGTGGGTAGTAAACCACTGGGGGTCGTTACAATCAGTGGGTAGTAAACCGCTGGGGGTCGACTATTGATCAGTGGGTAGCCAGCTGGGGTTGTTACGATCAGTGGGTAGTAAAGAGCTGGGGGTCGTTACGATCAGTGGGTAGTAAAGCTGGGGGCTATATACAGGGGGTATTACAGTTGATCAGTGGGTAGTAAACCGCTGGGGGTTGTTACAGGGTATGGGTACGATCAGTGGGTAGTAAACCGCTGGGGTTGTTGTGATCAGTGGGTAGTAAACCACTGGGGGTCGTTTGATCAGTGGGTAGTAAACCGCTGGGGGTCGTTACAGATCAGTGGGTAGTAAACCGCTGGGGGTCGTTGTGATCAGTGGGTAGTAAACCGCTGGGGGTCGTTGTGATCAGTGGGTAGTAAACCGCTGGGGTCGTGGACGATCAGTGGGTAGTAAACCGCTGGGGGTCGTTACGATCAGTGGGTAGTAAACCGCTGGGGGAGGCTACGATCAGTGGGTAGTAAACCGCTGGGGGTCAGGGTATTTACGATCAGTGGGTAGTAAACCGCTGGGGGGTCTATTACGATCAGTGGTCGTAAACCGCTGGGGGTCGTTACGATCAGTGGGTCGTAAACCGCTGGGGGTCGTTACGATCAGTGGGTAGTAAACCGCTGGGGTATACAGGGTTACGATCAGTGGGTAGTAAACCGCTGGGGGTCGTTACGATCAGTGGGTAGTAAACCGCTGGGGGTTCGTTACGATCAGTGGGTAGTAAACCGCTGGGGTCGTTACGATCAGTGGGTAGTAAACCGCTGGGGGGGTGTTTGATCAGTGGGTAGTAAACCGCTGGGGGTCGTTACGATCAGTGGGTAGTAAACAGCTGGGGGTCATTACGATCAGTGGGTAGTAAACCGCTGGGGGTCGTTACGATCAGTGGGTAGTAAACCGCTGGGGGTCGTTACGATCAGTGGGTAGTAAACCGCTGGGGGTCGTTACGATCAGTGGGTAGTAAACCGCTGGGGGTCGTTACGATCAGTGGGTAATAAACCGCTGGGGGTCGTTACGATCAGTGGGTAGTAAACCGCTGGGGGTCGTTGTGATCAGTGGGTCGTAAACCGCGGGGGGTCGTTACGATCAGTGGGTAGTAAACCGCTGGGGGTCGTTACGATCAGTGGGTCGTAAACCGCTGGGGGGTCGTTACGATCAGTGGGTAGTAAACCGCTGGGGGTCGTTACGATCAGTGGGTAGTAAACCGCTGGGGGTCGTTACGATCAGTGGGTAGTAAACCGCTGGGGGTCGTTGTGATCAGTGGGTAGTAAACCGCTGGGGGTCGTTACGATCAGTGGGTAGTAAACAGCTGGGGGTTGTTACGATCAGTGGGTAGTAAACCGCTGGGGGTCGTTACGATCAGTGGGTAGTAAACCGCTGGGGGTCGTTACGATCAGTGGGTAGTAAACCGCTGGGGGTCGTTACGATCAGTGGGTAGTAAACCGCTGGGGGTCGTTGTGATCAGTGGGTAGTAAACGATCAGTGGGCTGGGGGTCGTTACGATCAGTGGGTAGTAAACCGCTGGGGTCGTTACGATCAGTGGGTAGTAAACCGCTGGGGGTCGTTACGATCAGTGGGTAGTAAACCGCTGGGGTCGTTACGATCAGTGGTCGTAAACCGCTGGGGGTCGTTACGATCAGTGGGTAGTAAACCGCTGGGGTCGTTACGATCAGTGGGTAGTAAACCGCTGGGGGTCGTTACGATCAGTGGGTAGTAAACCGCTGGGGGTCGTTACGATCAGTGGGTAGTAAACCGCTGGGGGTTGTGATCAGTGGGTAGTAAACCGCTGGGGGTCATTACGATCAGTGGGTAGTAAACAGCTGGGGGTCATTACGATCAGTGGGTAGTAAACCGCTGGGGGTCGTTACGATCAGTGGGTAGTAAACCGCTGGGGTCGTTACGATCAGTGGGTAGTAAACCGCTGGGGGTCGTTACGATCAGTGGGTAGTAAACCGCTGGGGGTCGTTACGATCAGTGGGTAATAAACCGCTGGGGGTCGTTACGATCAGTGGGTAGTAAACCGCTGGGGGTCGTTGTGATCAGTGGGTCGTAAACCGCGGGGGGTCGTTACGATCAGTGGGTAGTAAACCGCTGGGGGTCGTTACGATCAGTGGGTCGTAAACCGCTGGGGGTCGTTACGATCAGTGGGTAGTAAACCGCTGGGGGTCGTTACGATCAGTGGGTCGTAAACCGCTGGGGGTCGTTGTGATCAGTGGGTAGTAAACCGCTGGGGGTCGTTGTGATCAGTGGGTAGTAAACCGCTGGGGGTCGTTACGATCAGTGGGTAGTAAACAGCTGGGGGTCATTACGATCAGTGGGTAGTAAACCGCTGGGGGTCGTTACGATCAGTGGGTCGTAAACCGCTGGGGGTCGTTACGATCAGTGGGTAGTAAACCGCTGGGGGTCGTTACGATCAGTGGGTAGTAAACCGCTGGGGGTCGTTGTGATCAGTGGGTAGTAAACCGCTGGGGGTCGTTACGATCAGTGGGTAGTAAACCGCTGGGGGTCGTTACGATCAGTGGGTAGTAAACCGCTGGGGGTCGTTAGCTGTTTAGTCATCAACTCTGAATAGTTAAGGTTAGTCATCAACTCTGAATAGTTAAGGTTAGTCATTAACTCTGAATAGTTAAGGTTAGTCATTAACTCTGAATAGTTAAGGTTAGTCATCAACTCTGAATAGTTAAGGTTAGTCATCAACTCTGAATAGTTAAGGTTAGTCATTAAGTCTGAATGGTTAAGTTTAGTCATTAATTCTGAATAGTTAAGGTTAGTCATCAACTCTGAATAGTTAAGGTTAGTCATTAAGTCTAAATGGTTAAGTTTAGTCATTAATTCTGAATAGTTAAGGTTAGTCATTAACTCTGAATAGTTAAGGTTAGTCATTAACTCTGAATAGTTAAGGTTAGTCATCAACTCTGAATAGTTAAGGTTAGTCATCAACTCTGAATGGTTAAGGTTAGGGTTAAGGTTAGTCATTAACTCTGAATGGTTAAGGTTAGTCATTAACTCTGAATAGTTAAGTTTAGTCATCAACTCTGAATAGTAAAGGTTAGTCATCAACTCTGAATAGTTAAGGTTAGTCATTAACTCTGAATGGTTAAGGTTAGGGTTAAGGTTAGTCATTAACTCTGAATGGTTAAGGTTAGTCATTAAGTCTGAATGGTTAAGTTTAGTCATTAACTCTGAATGGTTAAGGTTAGTCATTAAGTCTGAATGGTTAAGTTTAGTCATTAACTCTGAATGGTTAAGGTTAGTCATGAACTCTGAATGGTTAAGGTTAGTCATCAACTTTGAATAGTAAAGGTTAGTCATCAACTCTGAATAGTAAAGGTTAGTCATTAACTCTGAATGGTTAAGGTTAGTCATTAATTCTGAATAGTTAAGGTTAGTCATTCATTCTGAATAGTTAAGGTTAGTCATTAACTCTGAATAGTAAAGGTAAGGGTTAAGATTTGGGATAAGCTAATAACAAAAACGTAAAATAACATCGCTGGATTCGAACTTCCAACCAGAAGCAGAACTTCCACCATTCTCATCCACAACGCCCAAAGCAAAACTGAAACCTACTTAAACATTTTTTAAATAATAATAATTCAGCAGATGCTCTTATTCAGAGCGTTTTACAGTAGTAAAACGTGTGTGTGTGTGTGTGTGTGTGTGTGTGTGTGTGTGAGAGAGAATCTCATTCCTGAGGACATTGAGACTTCATTACAGGGTAGTTCTGTTCGTATTGGAGCAGTAGGCTGCTATTTACTGATCTCTCTGTGTGTGTGTGTGTGTGTGTGTGTGTGTGTGTGTGTGTGTGTGTGTGTGTGTGTGTGTGTGTGTGTGTGTGTGTGTGTCTCTAGGTATACTTAAAGCTACAGTCTGGCATTTGTAAAACAACAAATGCCACCCCGCCACTTATTTTTGTATACAGCTGAGGGTTAAGGAAATGCATCTCCTCCTTTGTGTCCAATGGTTGCCTAGCACCACAATGACACCATGTGTCAGACTACAGTGTGATAGATGTGGTTGTCATGGGAGCCAAGATGGATAGCCAATGACAGAGCTGTCCTAGAGGGGCCTGGCGACCGTCGTCATGGACAGCAGCTGCGCTTTGACCTCTAACCTTTTCACCAAGCTGGTTATATTCCTCATGTCATTTCCTGTTCCTGTCTCACCCTGTCACTAATTAACCCTCTCTTCTTTCTCCCCTTCTCTTTTCTCTCTGCCTCTCCCCTTATTTTTCTCTCTATCCTTTTCTCCCTTTCTGTTGACTTCTCTCTTCTCCTCTCCTCTCTCCTCTCTTCTCTTTTCTTCTCCTCTCCTCTCTTGTCTCTTTTCTCCTATCCTCTACTCTCTTCTTCTCTTCTCCTCTCTTTTTGTCTCTCCTCTTCTCCTCTACTCTCTTCTCCTCTCCTCTTCTCTCCTCTCTTCTCCTCTACTCTCTTCTCTTCTCCTCTACTCTCTTCTCCTCTACTCTCTTCTCCTCTCCTCTCTCCTCTCTTCTCTTTTCTTCTCCTCTCCTCTCTTGTCTCTTTTCTCCTATCCTCTACTCTCTTCTCCTCTACTCTCTTCTCCTCTCCTCTTCTCTCCTCTCTTCTCCTCTACTCTCTTCTCTTCTCCTCTCTTCTCTTCTCTCCTACTTTCTCCTCTACTCCTCTCCTCTTCTCTTTTTCCTCTCTCTCTCTCTATCTCTCTCTATTCTCACAGCAAAACATTTCATGTGAAAGTGATAGACGATGAGGAGTATGAGAAAAACAAGAACTTCTTCCTGGAGCTGGCCGAGCCTCGCATGGTAGACATGAGCCTGCAGAAAGGTGTGGTACTGACTCCCCTCCTCCTTCTCTTCCTCCCCTCCTTCTCTTCCTCCCCTCCTCTCATCCCCTAGGACTCCCCTCAACTTTCTTCCTCCTTTCCCTGGATATAATAGCACTGTTTCTATACTTCTCTCTCTCTGTCTCTCTCTCTGTCTCTCTCTCACTGTCTCTCTTTCTTTCTCTCTCTCTCTCTCTCTCTTTCTTTCTCTCTCTCTCTCTCTCTCTCTCTTTCTCTCTCTGTCTCTCTCTCTCTCTGTCTCTCTTGCATCCTCCCTTTCACCTTGGTTGAATCTCAGCACACTCTCTCTTTTGCATCCCTGTCAGGCCTTCACCCTTGTCTACCGACTACCAACTACTGTCTACTGACTACTGTATATAGTCAACTGTCTACAGGACACTTGTACTTCTCAAAACAGACACTACACTAACACTTCTCTACCTGGACACTACACTAACACTTCTCTACCTAGACACTACACTAACACTTCTCTACCTAGACACTACACTAACACTTCTCTACCTAGACACTACACTAACACTTCTCTACCTAGACACTATACTAACACTTCTCTACATAGACACTACACTAACACTTCTCTACCTGGACACTACACTAACACTTCTCTACCTAGACACTACACTAAAACACTTCTCTACCTAGACACTACACTAACACTTCTCTACCTGGACACTACACTAAAACACTTCTCTACCTAGACACTACACTAACACTTCTCTACCTAGACACTACACTAACACTTCTCTACCTAGACACTATACTAACACTTCTCTACCTAGACACTACACTAACACTTCTCTACCTAGACACTACACTAACACTTCTCTACCTAGACACTATACTAACACTTCTCTACCTGGACACTACACTAACACTTCTCTAACTAGACACTACACTAACACTTCTCTACCTAGACACTATACTAACACTTCTCTACCTGGACACTACACTAACACTTCTCTACCTAGACACTACACTAACACTTCTCTACCTAGACACTACACTAAAACACTTCTCTACCTAGACACTACACTAAAACACTTCTCTACCTGGACACTACACTAACACTTCTCTACCTAGACACTATACTAACACTTCTCTACCTAGACACTACACTAAAACACTTCTCTACCTAGACACTACACTAAAACACTTCTCTACCTGGACACTACACTAACACTTCTCTACCTAGACACTATACTAACACTTCTCTACCTAGACACTACACTAACACTTCTCTACCTAGACACTACACTAAAACACTTCTCTACCTAGACACTATACTAACACTTCTCTACCTAGACACTACACTAAAACACTTCTCTACCTAGACACTACACTAACACTTCTCTACCTAGACACTACACTAAAACACTTCTCTACCTAGACACTACACTAAAACACTTCTCTACCTGGACACTACACTAACACTTCTCTACCTAGACACTATACTAACACTTCTCTACCTAGACACTACACTAACACTTCTCTACCTAGACACTATACTAACACTTCTCTACCTAGACACTACACTAAAACACTTCTCTACCTAGACACAATACTAACACTTCTCTACCTAGACACTACACTAACACTTCTCTACCTAGACACTATACTAACACTTCTAACATTGTAACAGTCTGTCTATAGACCACTGCTATGTTCCTCATGTTAACATTGTAACAGTCTGTCTCTAGACCACTGCTATGTTCCTCATGTTAACATGGTAACAGTCTGTCTATAGACCACTGCTATGCTAACATTGTAACAGTCTGTCTCTAGACCACTGCTATGCTAACATTGTAACAGTCTGTCTCGGGCCTCAGGCCATGTTCTTATCCATCCGTCTCTGGGCATTTAATTCTCACGTAAGAGAAGAGGAGGGAGAGGAAGTCCAAGCTAGTTCTCATCAAAAAGTTTGGTGTTGTTTAGTTCAGCTGGTTGTTGGTTAATGTCTGCTGAAAGATCCGACAGGCGTTTTCTGAAGATGTACTGCGTACTATTATCTAATGCCCTGTTACATCACCAAGCAGGAGACCAGGGGGCTGCATGGGAGGGAGAGAGGTGCTAGCAACCTGGAGGAGGGGAGTGGAGGGTGCCACATCTACACACACACACACACACACACACACACACACACACACAGATACATTATTGACAAACCTGAGTGTGTGCCAGATTTATGTGGTGTTTATTTGATGTAGGAGTATAGTATTCTGTAGGAGTATAGTATTCTGTAGGAGTGTAGTATTCTGTAGGAGTGTAGTATTCTGTAGGAGTGTAGTATTCTGTAGGAGTGTAGTATTCTGTAGGAGTGTAATATTCTGTAGGAGTGTAGCATTCTGTAGGAGTATAGTATTCTGTAGGAGTATAGTATTCTGTAGGAGTGTAGCATTCTGTAGGAATGTAGTATTCTGTAGGAGTGTAGCATTCTGTAGGAGTGTAGTATTCTGTAGGAGTGTAGTATTCTGTAGGAGTATAGTATTCTGTAGGAGTGTAGTATTCTGTAGGAGTATAGTATTATGTAGGAATGTAGTATTCTGTAGGAGTGTAGCATTCTGTAGGAGTATAGTATTTTGTAGTTGTGGATGTGATGAATATTCTATCAGGCTGATTCAGGGCCTGGATAAACACACACACAGACACACACACACACACACACACACACACACACACACACACACACAAACAACCACAGAAGATAATGTTTTCAGATGCCAGAATCTTGTTGTTTCAGTGCTTCCCAAAGAATATAGCCTAACTGCTGATTAACAATTTACCTCACAGACCGCTTGGTTTGGCGTCTCTCTCTCTCTGTGTGTGTGTGTGTGTGTGTGTGTGTGTGTGTGTGTGTGTGTGTGTGTGTGTGTGTGTGTGTGTGTGTGTGTGTGTGTGTGTGTGTGTGTCTGTGTGTGTGTGTGTGTGTGTGTGTATCTGGAGTGGTTTCCATCCTGCTCCAGCAGCACCCTTCCTTCCTTTCATTACAGTGATATGGTCAATACCGTCAGCACCTCTGGAGTGGTGGCTAGGGAGGGAGAGAGGGGCGGGGGGCAGAGGGGAGGAGGCAGAGTTGGGAGGAGGCAGAGTTGGGAGGGAGGGAGGGAGGGAGGAGGCAGAGTTGGTGGACAGAGTGGGAGGGAGGGAGGGAGGGAGGGAGGGAGGGAGGGAGGGAGGGAGGGAGGGAGGGAGGGAGGGAGGGAGGGAGGGAGGGAGGGAGGGAGGGAGGGAGGGTTGGAACTGACTGGAACCTTCAAGTGACACTGCAAAACTGGCCCAAGAACTAAGAACTAAGAACTAAGCATACTGATATGTCAGCCAGGTCACACCAGATCGACTTCAGTATTCAACGTTTGTCCAGATTCCCAGGTTGTCGCAGATGCCTTCAATACCGTCCACTAGGGGCAACGTGAGCGCCTATTACCATATCGTAGGCTTGTGGCTTTCGCTATGGCGTTGTAGACTAAAGACATTTCAGCTTTTCATTTCTAAATCATTTGTAAAAATGTGTAAAAACATATTTCCACTTTGATATTATGGGGTATTGTGTGTAAAAATCTTTAGGGAGGGAAGCCCGTGTTTGAGTCACATTGCACTGTATATTTAGGGAGGGAAGCCCGTGTTTGAGTCACATTGCACTGTACATTTAGGGAGGGAAGCCAGTGTATGAGTCACATTGCACTGCATCTTTAGGGAGGGAAGCCATTGTATGAGTCACATTGCACTCCATCTTTAGGGAGGGAAGCCAGTGTATGAGTCACATTGCACTGCATCTTTAGGGAGGGAAGCCAGTGTATGAGTCACATTGCACTGCATCTTTAGGGAGGGAAGCCAGTGTATGAGTCATATTGCACTGCATCTTTAGGGAGGGTAGCCATTGTATGAGTCACATTGCACTGCATCTTTAGGGAGGGAAGCCATTGTATGAGTCACATTGCACTGCATCTTTAGGGAGGGAAGCCAGTGTATGAGTCACATTGCACTGCATCTTTAGGGAGGGAAGCCATTGTATGAGTCACATTGCACTGCATCTTTAGGGAGGGAAGCCATTGTATGAGTCACTGCATCTTTAGGGAGGGAAGCCATTGTATGAGTCCATGTATCTTTAGGGAGGGAAGCCCGTGTATGAGTCACATTGCACTGTATCTTTAGGGAGGGAAGCCAGTATATGTACAATATATTAAGTATCAGAGGTGATTCCAGCTCACTGAGACTGATGAGTTGTTGCCTACCCTCACCACCTGGGGGTGGCCCGTCAGGAAGTCCAGGATCCAGTTGCAGAGGGAGGGGTTTAGTCCCAGGGTCCTTAGCTTAGTGATGAGCTTTGAGGGCACTATGGTGTTGAGCGCTGAACTGTAGTCATGCATTCTCACATAGGTGTTCCTTTTGTCCAGGTGAGAAAGGGCAGTGTGGAGTGCAATAGAGATTGCATCATCTGCGGATCTGTTGGTGCAAATTGGAGTGGGTCTAAGGGTTTCTGGGATGATGGTGTTGATGTGAGCCATGACCAGCCTTTCAAAGCACTTCATGGCTACAGACGTGAGTGCTACGGGTCGGTAGTGATTTAGTCAGGCCCTCTTCTCCATTGATGCACTCTATCTTTCTGTCATCACTCATGGCTCATAGCCCAGGCTCAGAGGTAATATAGCCCAGTCTCAGAGGTTCTATAGCTCATAGCCCAGGCTCAGAGGTAATATAGCCCAGTCTCAGAGGTTCTATAGCTCATAGCCCAGGCTCAGAGGTTCTATAGCTCATAGCCCAGGCTCAGAGGTTCTATAGCTCATAGCCCAGGCTCAGAGGTAATATAGCCCAGTCTCAGAGGTTCTATAGCTCATAGCCCAGGCTCAGAGGTTCTATAGCTCATAGCCCAGGCTCAGAGGTTCTATAGCTCATAGCCCAGGCTCAGAGGTAATATAGCTCATAGCCCAGGCTCAGAGGTTCTATAGCCCAGGCTCAGAGGTAATATAGCCCAGTCTCAGAGGTTCTATAGCTCATAGCCCAGGCTCAGAGGTTCTATAGCTCATAGCCCAGGCTCAGAGGTAATATAGCCCAGCCTCAGAGGTTCTATAGCTCATAGCCCAGGCTCAGAGGTTCTATAGCTCATAGCCCAGGCTCAGAGGTAATATAGCCCAGTCTCAGAGGTTCTATAGCTCATAGCCCAGGCTCAGAGGTTCTATAGCTCATAGCCCAGGCTCAGAGGTTCTATAGCTCATAGCCCAGGCTCAGAGGTAATATAGCTCATAGCCCAGGCTCAGAGGTTCTATAGCCCAGGCTCAGAGGTTCTATAGCGCAGGCTCAGAGGTAATTTAGCTCATAGCCCAGGCTCAGAGGTAATATAGCCCAGGCTCAGAGGTAATATAGCTCATAGACCAGGCTGAGAGATAATATAGCTCATAGCCCAGGCTCAGAGGTTCTATAGCTCATAGCCCAGGCTCAGAGGTTCTATAGCCCAGGCTCGGAGGTAATATAGCTCATAGCCCAGACTCAGAGGTAATATAGCTCATAGCCCAGGCTCAGAGGTAATATAGCTCATAGCCCAGGCTCAGAGGTAATATAGCCCAGGCTCAGATGTAATATAGCTCATAGCCCAGGCTCAGAGGTAATATAGCTCATAGCCCAGGCTCAGAGGTTATGTAGCTCATAGCCCAGGCTCAGAGGTAATATAGCTCATAGCCCAGGCTCAGAGGTAATATAGCTCATAGCCCAGGCTCAGAGGTTATGTAGCTCATAGCCCAGGCTCAGAGGTTCTATAGCTCATAGCCCAGGCTCAGAGGTAATATAGCTCATAGCCCAGGCTCAGAGGTAATGTAGCTCATAGCCCAGGCTCAGAGGTTCTATAGCTCATAGCCCAGGCTCAGAGGTTCTATAGCTCATAGCCCAGGCTCAGAGGTAATATAGCTCATAGCCCAGGCTCAGAGGTTCTATAGCCCAGGCTCAGAGGTTCTATAGCGCAGGCTCAGAGGTAATTTAGCTCATAGCCCAGGCTCAGAGGTAATATAGCCCAGGCTCAGAGGTAATATAGCTCATAGACCAGGCTGAGAGATAATATAGCTCATAGCCCAGGCTCAGAGGTAATATAGCCCAGGCTCAGAGGTTCTATAGCTCATAGCCCAGGCTCAGAGGTTCTATAGCCCAGGCTCGGAGGTAATATAGCTCATAGCCCAGACTCAGAGGTAATATAGCTCATAGCCCAGGCTCAGAGGTAATATAGCTCATAGCCCAGGCTCAGACGTAATATAGCCCAGGCTCAGATGTAATATAGCTCATAGCCCAGGCTCAGAGGTAATATAGCTCATAGCCCAGGCTCAGAGGTAATATAGCTCATAGCCCAGGCTCAGAGGTAATGTAGCTCACAGCCCAGACTCAGAAGTAATATAGCTCATAGCCCAGGCTCAGAGGTAATGTAGCTCATAGCCTAGGCTCAGAGGTAATATAGCCCAGGCTTAGAGGTAATATAGCTCATAGCCCAGGCTTAGAGGTAATGTAGCTCACAGCCCAGGCTCAGAGGTAATATAGCTCATAGCCCAGGCTCAGAGGTAATATAGCTCATAGCCCAGGCTCAGAGGTAATGTAGCTCATAGCCTAGGCTCAGAGGTAATATAGCCCAGGCTTAGAGGTAATATAGCTCATAGCCCAGGCTTAGAGGTAATGTAGCTCACAGCCCAGGCTCAGAGGTAATATAGCTCATAGCCCAGGCTCAGAGGTAATATAGCTCATAGCCCAGGCTCAGCGGTTCTATAGCTCATAGCCCAGGCTCAGAGGTTCTATAGCTCACAGCCCAGGCTCAGATATAATATAGCTCACAGCCCAGGCTCAGAGGTAATATAGCTCATAGCCCAGGCTCAGAGGTAATATAGCTCATAGCCCAGGCTCAGAGGTTCTATATCTCACAGCCCAGGATCAGAGGTAATATAGCTCACAGCCCAGGCTCAGAGGTAATATAGCTCACAGCCCAGGCTTAGTGGTAATATAGCTCATAGCCCAGGCTCAGAGGTAATGTAGCTCACAGCCCAGGCTCAGAGGTAATGTAGCTCACAGCCCAGGCTCAGAGGTAATATAGCTCATAGCCCATGCTCAGAGGTAATATAGCTCATAGCCCAGGCTCAGCGGTTCTATAGCTCATAGCCCAGGCTCAGAGGTTCTATAGCTCATAGCCCAGGCTCAGAGGTAATATAGCTCATAGCCCAGGCTTAGAGGTAATGTAGCTCACAGCCCAGGCTCAGAGGTAATATAGCTCATAGCCCAGGCTCACAGGTAATATAGCTCATAGCCCAGGCTCAGCGGTTCTATAGCTCATAGCCCAGGCTCAGAGGTTCTATAGCTCACAGCCCAGGCTCAGAGGTAATATAGCTCACAGCCCAGGCTCAGAGGTAATATAGCTCATAGCCCATGCTCAGAGGTAATATAGCTCATAGCCCAGGCTCAGCGGTTCTATAGCTCATAGCCCAGGCTCAGAGGTTCTATAGCTCATAGCCCAGGCTTAGAGGTAATATAGCTCATAGCCCAGGCTTAGAGGTAATGTAGCTCACAGCCCAGGCTCAGAGGTAATATAGCTCATAGCCCAGGCTCACAGGTAATATAGCTCATAGCCCAGGCTCAGCGGTTCTATAGCTCATAGCCCAGGCTCAGAGGTAATATAGCTCATTGCCCAGGCTCAGCGGTTCTATAGCTCATTTCCCAGGCTCAGAGGTTCTATAGCCCAGGCTCAGAGGTTCTATAGCGCAGGCTCAGAGGTAATTTAGCTCATAGCCCAGGCTCAGAGGTAATATAGCCCAGGCTCAAGAGGTAATATAGCTCATAGCCCAGGCTCAGAGGTAATATAGCTCACAGCCCAGGCTTAGTGGTAATATAGCTCATAGCCCAGGCTTAGAGGTAATATAGCTCATAGCCCAGGCTCAGAGGTAATGTAGCTCACAGCCCAGGCTCAGAGGTAATGTAGCTCACAGCCCAGGCTCAGAGATAATGTAGCTCACAGCCCAGGCTCAGAGGTAATATAGCTCATAGCCCAGGCTCAGCGGTTCTAAAGCTCATAGCCCAGGCTCAGAGGTTCTATAGCTCATAGCCCAGGCTTATAGGTAATATAGTTCACAGCCCAGGCTCAGAGGTAATATAGCTCATAGCCCAGGCTTAGAGGTAATATAGCTCATAGCCCAGGCTTAGAGGTAATGTAGCTCACAGCCCAGGCTCAGAGGTAATATAGCTCATAGCCCAGGCTCAGAGGTAATATAGCCCAGGCTCAGATGTAATATAGCTCATAGCCCAGGCTCAGAGGTAATATAGCCCAGGCTCAGCGGTTCTATAGCTCATTTCCACAGGCTCAGAGGTTCTATAGCTCATAGCCCAGGCTCAGAGGTTCTATGGCTCATAGCCCATGCTCAGAGGTAATATTGCTCATAGCCCAGGCTCAGAGGTAATATAGCTCATAGCCCAGGCTCAGAGGTTCTATAGCTCATAGCCCAGGCTCAGAGGTAATATAGCTCATAGCCCAGGCTCAGAGGTAATATAGCTCATAGCCCAGGCTCAGAGGTAATATAGCTCATAGCCCAGGCTCAGAGGTAATATAGCTCATAGCCCAGGCTCAGAGGTAATATGGCTCATAGCCCAGGCTCAGAGGTAATATAGCTCATAGCCCAGGCTCAGAGGTAATATATCTGCATCTGAAATCACATCCTATTCCCTATATAGTGTTGTCATTACAGACCCATCCCATGTCTCTACAGCTGGCCAAGGCCAGTGTTACTCAGACCTATCCTCTGGGACCCCCCAGTTGTTCCATGGGCCAGTGTTACTCAGACCCCCCAGTTGTTCCATGGGTCAGTGTTACTCAGACCTCTCCTCTGGGACCCCCCAGTTGTTCCATGGGCCAGTGTTACTCAGACCCCCCAGTTGTTCCATGGGCCAGTGTTACTCAGACCCCTCAGTTGTTCCATGGGCCAGTGTTACTCAGACCCCTCAGTTGTTCCATGGGCCAGTGTTACTCAGACCCCTCAGTTGTTCCATGGGCCAGTGTTACTCAGACCCCCCAGTTGTTCCATGGGCCAGTGTTACTCAGACCCCCCAGTTGTTCCATGGGCCAGTGTTACTGGGACCCCCCAGTTGTTCCATGGGCCAGTGTTACTCAGACCCCCCAGTTGTTCCATGGGCCAGTGTTACTGGGACCCCCCAGTTGTTCCATGGGCCAGTGTTACTCAGACCCCCCAGTTGTTCCATGGGCCAGTGTTACTGGGACCCCCAGTTGTTCCATGGGCCAGTGTTACTCAGACCCCCAGTTGTTCCATGGGCCAGTGTTACTCAGACCCCCAGTTGTTCCATGGGCCAGTGTTACTCAGACCCCCAGTTGTTCCATGGGCCAGTGTTACTCAGACCCCCAGTTGTTCCATGGGCCAGTGTTACTCAGACCCCTCAGTTGTTCCATGGGCCAGTGTTACTCAGACCCCTGAGTTGTTCCATGGGCCAGTGTTACTGGGACCCCCAGTTGTTCCATGGGCCAGTGTTACTGGGACCCCCAGTTGTTCCATGGGCCAGTGTTACTGGGACCCCCAGTTGTTCCATGGGCCAGTGTTACTCAGACCCCCAGTTGTTCCATGGGCCAGTGTTACTGGGACCCCCAGTTGTTCCATGGGCCAGTGTTACTCAGACCCCCAGTTGTTCCATGGGCCAGTGTTACTCAGACCCCAGTTGTTCCATGGGCCAGTGTTACTCAGACCCCCCAGTTGTTCCATGGGCCAGTGTTACTCAGACCCCCCAGTTGTTCCATGGGCCAGTGTTACTCAGACCCCTCAGTTGATCCATGTATTTAATCTATACCAGAGCTAGCAGACCTGATTTAACTAGTCAACTAACCCTCAAGCCCTTGACTAGGTGAATCAGGTGAGCTACAACACAATGTTGTGAAACATCTGGGAGAGGAGAGGTTTGAGAGCCATTGGAGTAAGGTACTCCATCCACTCCACCCAGGGCCTTGAGGAACTCTAAACGACTCCTATGGAATCAATTAGCAGGGCCTTGAGGAACTCTAAACGACTCCTATGGAATCAATTAGCAGGACCTGGAGGAACTCTAAATTACTCCTATTGAATTAGTTAGCAAGGCCTTGAGGAATTCTAAATTACTCCTATTGAATCAGTTAGCAAGGCCTTGAGGAACTCTAAATTACTCCTATTGAATCAATTAGCAGGACCTGGAGGAACTCTACACGACTCCTATTGAATCAGTTAGCAGGGCCTTGAGGAACTCTAAATTACTCCTATTGAATCAGTTAGCAAGGCCTTGAGGAACTCTAAATTACTCCTATTGAATCAGTTAGCAAGGCCTGGAGGAACTCTAAACGACTCCTATGGAATTCATTAGCAGGGCCTTGAGGAACTCTACACGACTCCTATTGAATCAGTTAGCAGGGCCTTGAGGAACTCTAAACGACTCCTATGGACTCCATTAGCAGGGCCTTGAGGAACTCTAAATTACTCCTATGGAATCAGTTAGCAGCCTAGTTGGTCTAAGATAAAGACACAGAGTTTCTTATCAGCAGCCATTAAGGACATCGGGACGGAGATATGAGGCTCCCTATAGATGGGTTAGCTGACACGAAAAACGATGCGTCAGAAGGCCGTTTGTTATTGTGATTCTGGACGGCCAGATAGCTAACAACAATGTCACGAAAGCTGCCATGTGAGGAATCGTAGGTGGCTCTTTTCAGCCCATTTTCATTTTGTTTTTGATTACCATGTCTTGTTTTTGAGGTGTTTTGACTGATGTCACTTTTACGTTTTGCTCCATAGTTACATACGGGAGGATCTCTAGCGGAATAGCTAGCGCTGCTATGCCTTAGGGAGCCTTAGGCCACTGAGTCACTAGGGAGGCCCGGAAATCTCTTATTATTGATATCTACACAGCGCATCGATGTGAATCACACTACCGCTCTCTCATTTACAGTGGGGCAAAAAAAGTATTTAGTCAGCCACCAATAGTGCAACTTCTCCCACTTAAAAAGATGAAAGAGGCCTGTAATTTTCAATATAGGTACACTTCAACTATGACAGACAAAATTAGGAAAAAATCCAGAAAATCACATTGTAGGATTTTCTATGAATTTATTTGCAAATTATGGTGGAAAATAAGTATTTGGTCAATAACAAAAGGTTATACACCCTTTTTCAATGACAGAGGTGAAACGTTTTCTGTAAGTGTTCAAGGTTTTCACACACTGTTGCTGGTATTTTGGCCCATTCCTCCATGCAGATCTCCTCTAGAGCAGTGATGTTTTGGGGCTGTTGCTGGGCAACACGGACTTTCAACTCCCTCCAAAGATTTTCTATGGGGTTGAGATCTGGAGACTGGCTAGGCCACTCCAGGACCTTGAAATGCTTCTTACGAAGCCACTCCTTCGTTGCCCGGGCGGTGTGTTTGGGATCATTGTCATGTTGAAAGACCCAGCCACGTTTCAACTTCAATGCCCTTGCTGATGGAAGGTTTTCACTCAAAATCTCACGATACATGGCCCCATTCATTCTTTCCTGATCCGTGATCAGTCGTCCTGGTCCCTTTGCAGAAAAACAGCCCCAAAGCATGATGTTTCCACCCCCATGCTTCACAGTAGGTATGGTGTTCTTTGGATGCAACTCAGCATTCTTTGTCCTCCAAACATGACGATTTGAGTTTTTACCAAAAAGTTATATTTTTGTTTCATCTGACCATATGACATTCTCCCAATCTTCTTCTGGATCATCCAAATGCTCTCTAGCAAACTTCAGACAGGCCTGGACATGTACTGGCTTAAGCAGGGGGACACGTCTGGCACTGCAGGATTTGAGTCCCTGGCGGCGTAGTGTGTTACTGATGGTAGGCTTTGTTACTTTGGTCCCAGCTCTCTGCAGGTCATTCACTAGGTCCCCCCGTGTGGTTCTGGGATTTTTGCTCACCGTTCTTGTGATCATTTTGACCCCACGGGGTGAGATCCTGCGTGGAGCCCCAGATCGAGGGAGATTATCAGTGGTCTTGTATGTCTTCCATTTCCTAATTATTGCTCCCACAGTTGATTTCTTCAAACCAAGCTGCTTACCTATTGCAGATTCAGTCTTCCCAGTCTGGTGCAGGTCTAAAATTTTGTTTCTGGTGTCCTTTGACAGCTCTTTGGTCTTGGCCATAGTGGAGTTTGGAGTGTGACTGTTTGAGGTTGTGGACAGGTGTCTTTTATACTGATAACAAGTTCAAACAGGTGCCATTAATACAGGTAACGAGTGGAGGACAGAGGACCCTCTTAAAGAAGAGGGTACAGGTCTGTGAGAGCCAGAAATCTTGCTTGTTTGTAGGTGACCAAATACTTATTTTCCACCATAATTTGCAAATAAACTCGTAAAAAATCCTACAATGTGATTTTCTATATATTTTTTTCTTATTTTTTCTGTCATAGTTGAAGTGTACATATGATGAACATTACAGGCCTCTCTCATATTTTTAAGTGGGAGAACTTGCACAATTGGTGGCTGACTAAATACTTTTTTTTCCCACTGTATATATATATATATATATATATATATATATATATATAGGTAGGGTCACTAATCAGTACCTTAGGGAGCCTGAGGTGTTTGTAGGTAGGGTCACTAATCAGTACCTTAGGGAGCCTGAGGTGTTTGTAGGTAGGGTCACTAATCAGTACCTTGGGGAGCCTGAGGTGTTTGTAGGTAGGGTCACTAATCAGTACCTTGGGGAGCCTGAGGTGTTTGTAGGTAGGGTCACTAATCAGTACCTTAGGGGGCCTGAGATATATGTAGGTAGGGTCACTAATCAGTACCTTGGGGAGCCTGAGGTGTTTGTAGGTAGGGTCACTAATCAGTACCTTGGGGAGCCTGAGGTGTTTGTAGGTAGGGTCACTAATCAGTACCTTAGGGGGCCTGAGATATATGTAGGTAGGGTCACTAATCAGTACCTTAGGGGGGCCTGAGATATATGTAGGTAGGGTCACTAATCAGTACCTTAGGGGGGCCTGAGATATATGTAGGTAGGGTCACTAATCGGTACCTTAGGGGGGCCTGAGGTATATATAGGTAGGGTCACTAATCGGTACCTTAGGGGGGCCTGAGGTATATATAGGTAGGGTCACTAATCGGTACCTTAGGGGGCCTGAGGTATATAGGTAGGGTCACTAATCGGTACCTTAGGGGCCTGAGGTATATATAGGTAGGGTCACTAATCAGTACCTTAGGGGGCCTGAGGTATATATAGGTAGGGTCACTAATCGGTACCTTAGGGGGCCTGAGGTATATATAGGTAGGGTCACTAATCGGTACCTTAGGGGGCCTGAGGTATATATAGGTAGGGTCACTAATCGGTACCTTAGGGGGGCCTGAGGTATATATAGGTAGGGTCACTAATCAGTACCTTAGGGGGGCCTGAGGTATATATAGGTAGGGTCACTAATCAGTACCTTAGGGGGGCCTGAGATATATGTAGGTAGGGTCACTAATCAGTACCTTAGGGGGGCCTGAGATATATGTAGGTAGGGTCACTAATCAGTACCTTAGGGGGGCCTGAGATATATGTAGGTAGGGTCACTAATCAGTAGCTTGGGGGGGCCTGAGGTATATGTAGATAGGGTCACTAATCAGTACCTTAGGGGGGCCTAAGATATATGTAGGTAGGGTCACTAATCAGTACCTTAGGGGGGCCTGAGATATATGTAGGTAGGGTCACTAATCAGTAGCTTGGGGAGCCTGAGGTGTTTGTAGGTAGGGTCACTAATCAGTACCTTAGGGGGGCCTGAGGTGTTTGTAGGTAGGGTCACTAATCAGTACCTTAGGGGGCCTGAGATATATGTAGGTAGGGTCACTAATCAGTAGCTTGGGGAGCCTGAGGTGTTTGTAGGTAGGGTCTAATCTGTACCCCTCTGGGACAGAGATGTTCATTAAGATGATAATGATGTTAATGATGTTAATGATAATGCTATCCATCTCTGTATGGCCTCTTCTAACACCATCATACTATTAATCCTTCTCCTGCTATATGGCCCGTTCATATCTAGAGGTCTGTATATAGCAGCTGGTGTATGGCCCGTTCATATCTAGAGGTCTGTATATAGCAGCTGGTGTATGGCCCGTTCATATCTAGAGGCCTGTATATAGCAGCTGGTGTATGGCCCGTTCATATCTAGAGGCCTGTATATAGCAGCTGCTATATGGCCCGTTCATATCTAGAGGCCTGTAATATAGCAGCTGGTGTATGGCCCGTTCATATCTAGAGGTCTGTATATAGCAGCTGCTATATGGCCCGTTCATATCTAGAGGTCTGTATATAGCAGCTGGTGTATGGCCCGTTCATATCTAGAGGCCTGTATATAGCAGCTGGTGTATGGCCCGTTCATATCTAGAGGTCTGTAATATAGCAGCTGCTATATGGCCCGTTCATATCTAGAGGCCTGTAATATAGCAGCTGGTGTATGGCCCGTTCATATCTAGAGGTCTGTATATAGCAGCTGGTGTATGGCCCGTTCATATCTAGAGGCCTGTATATAGCAGCTGGTGTATGGCCCGTTCATATCTAGAGGCCTGTATATAGCAGCTGCTATATGGCCCGTTCATATCTAGAGGCCTGTAATATAGCAGCTGGTGTATGGCCCGTTCATATCTAGAGGTCTGTATATAGCAGCTGGTGTATGGCCCGTTCATATCTAGAGGTCTGTAATATAGCAGCTGGTGTATGGCCCGTTCATATCTAGAGGTCTGTATATAGCAGCTGGTGTATGGCCCGTTCATATCTAGAGGCCTGTATATAGCAGCTGCTATATGGCCCGTTCATATCTAGAGGCCTGTAATATAGCAGCTGGTGTATGGCCCGTTCATATCTAGAGGTCTGTATATAGCAGCTGGTGTATGGCCCGTTCATATCTAGAGGCCTGTATATAGCAGCTGGTGTATGGCCCGTTCATATCTAGAGGCCTGTATATAGCAGCTGCTATATGGCCCGTTCATATCATATCTAGAGTTCATATCTAGAGGTCTGTATATAGCAGCTGTATGGCCCGTTCATATCTAGAGGCCTGTAATATAGCAGCTGGTGTATGGCCCGTTCATATCTAGAGGTCTGTATATAGCAGCTGGTGTATGGCCCGTTCATATCTAGAGGTCTGTATATAGCAGCTGGTGTATGGCCCGTTCATATCTAGAGGTCTGTATATAGCAGCTGCTATATGGCCCGTTCATATCTAGAGGTCTGTAATATAGCAGCTGGTGTATGGCCCGTTCATATCTAGAGGTCTGTAATATAGCAGCTGGTGTATGGCCCGTTCATATCTAGAGGTCTGTAATATAGCAGCTGGTGTATGGCCCGTTCATATCTAGAGGTCTGTATATAGCAGCTGGTGTATGGCCCGTTCATATCTAGAGGTCTGTATATAGCAGCTGGTGTATGGCCCGTTCATATCTAGAGGTCTGTATATAGCAGCTGGTGTATGGCCCGTTCATATCTAGAGGTCTGTATATAGCAGCTGGTGTATGGCCCGTTCATATCTAGAGGTCTGTATATAGCAGCTGGTGTATGGCCCGTTCATATCTAGAGGTCTGTATATAGCAGCTGGTGTATGGCCCGTTCATATCTAGAGGTCTGTTTACAGCAGCTGCGGTATGGCCCGTTAACCATGCGCTACGGCCACTCAAGACTTCAGCTAATTTCATCTTTTGGCGCCTCGAGCACTGAGCCAAGGGTGCCTCTCCTGAAGTCTACTCCCATTGACGTCAATGAGACTTTGGCCTTGTCTGTCAGTGCCTTTAACCTCTGCCAGATAATTATTTTTGTGGGTGGGGGGGGGGCAGTTGGGGGGACAGTTGGAACAGTGAGGTTTCTGCATTATGATGTATTTACATGACATCACAACATTCTATGGCAGCCATGTAAGCTTTCTGTCAGGGCTCCCGAGTGGCGCAGCGGTCTAAGTCACTGCGTCTCATGTGTCCTAGAGGCGTCACTACAGAGCTTGGTTAGTTTCCAGGCTGTATCACAACCGGCCGTGATTGGGAGTCCCATAGGGCGGCGCTCAATTGGCCAAGTGTTATCCGGGTTAGGATTTGGCCTCGGTGGGTCGTCATTGTAAAAATAAGAATGTGTTCTTTACTGACTTGCCTAGTTAAATAAAGCTTAAATAAAATATACAAAAATTAACATTACATATGGAATATTTAAACAATGATATTCAAGAGAATGTATAGGAATAAAACAATATTTGAAATTCTACATCTGCCCAACTCTCTAGATATATGGGGTTGTGACTAGATGGTATACAGCTACGGAAGGAAGTGACACATACATCTGCCCAACTCTCTAAGATATATGGGGTTGTGACTAGATGGTATACAGCTACGGAAGGAAGTGACACATACATCTGCCCAACTCTCTAGATATATGGGGTTGTGACTAGATGGTATACAGCTACGGAAGGAAGTGACGCATAAATCAGCCCAACTCTCTAGATATATGGGGTTGTGACTAGATGGTATACAGCTACGGAAGGAAGTGACGCATAAATCAGCCCAACTCTCTAGATATATGGGGTTGTGACTAGATGGTATACAGCTACGGAAGGAAGTGACGCATAAATCAGCCCAACTCTCTAGATATATGGGGTTGTGACTAGATGGTAAATCAGCCCAACAGCTACGGAAGGAAGTGACGCATAAATCAGCCCAACTCTCTAGATATATGGGGTTGTGACTAGATGGTATACAGCTACGGAAGGAAGTGACGCATAAATCTGCCCAACTCTCTAGATATATGGGGTTGTGACTAGATCGTATACAGCTACGGAAGGAAGTGACGCATAAATCTGCCCAACTCTCTAGATATATGGGGTTGTGACTAGATCGTATACAGCTACGGAAGGAAGTGACGCATAAATCAGCCCAACTCTCTAGATATATGGGGTTGTGACTAGATGGTATACAGCTACGGAAGGAAGTGACGCATAAATCAGCCCAACTCTCTAGATATATGGGGTTGTGACTAGATCGTATACAGCTACGGAAGGAAGTGACGCATAAATCAGCCCAACTCTCTAGATATATGGGGTTGTGACTAGATCGTATACAGCTACGGAAGGAAGTGACGCATAAATCAGCCCAACTCTCTAGATATATGGGGTTGTGACTAGATGGTATACAGCTACGGAAGGAAGTGACACATACATCTGCCCAACTCTCTAAGATATATGGGGTTGTGACTAGATGGTATACAGCTACGGAAGGAAGTGACACATACATCTGCCCAACTCTCTAGATATATGGGGTTGTGACTAGATGGTATACAGCTACGGAAGGAAGTGACACATACATCTGCCCAACTCTCTAAGATATATGGGGTTGTGACTAGATGGTATACAGCTACGGAAGGAAGTGACGCATAAATCAGCCCAACTCTCTAGATATATGGGGTTGTGACTAGATCGTATACAGCTACGGAAGGAAGTGACGCATAAATCAGCCCAACTCTCTAGATATATGGGGTTGTGACTAGATGGTATACAGCTACGGAAGGAAGTGACGCATAAATCAGCCCAACTCTCTAGATATATGGGGTTGTGACTAGATGGTATACAGCTACGGAAGGAAGTGACGCATAAATCAGCCCAACTCTCTAGATATATGGGGTTGTGACTAGATCGTATACAGCTACGGAAGGAAGTGACACATACATCTGCCCAACTCTCTAGATATATGGGGTTGTGACTAGATGGTATACAGCTACGGAAGGAAGTGACGCATAAATCAGCTTAACTCTCTAGATATATGGGGTTGTGACTAGATGGTATACAGCTACGGAAGGAAGTGACGCATAAATCTGCCCAACTCTCTAGATATATGGGGTTGTGACTAGATGGTATACAGCCCAGGAAGGAAGTGACGCATAAATCAGCCCAACTCTCTAGATATATGGGGTTGTGTCTAGATCGTATACAGCTACGGAAGGAAGTGACACATAAATCTGCCCAACTCTCTAGATATATGGGCTTCTGACTAGATGGTATACAGCTACGGAAGGAAGTGACGCATAAATCAGCCCAACTCTCTAGATATATGGGGTTGTGACTAGATCGTATACAGCTACGGAAGGAAGTGACACATACATCTGCCCAACTCTCTAGATATATGGGGTTGTGACTAGATGGTATACAGCCCAGGAAGGAAGTGACGCATAAATCAGCCCAACTCTCTAGATATATGGGGTTGTGTCTAGATCGTATACAGCTACGGAAGGAAGTGACACATAAATCTGCCCAACTCTCTAGATATATGGGCTTCTGACTAGATGGTATACAGCTACGGAAGGAAGTGACGCATAAATCAGCCCAACTCTCTAGATATATGGGGTTGTGACTAGATCGTATACAGCTACGGAAGGAAGTGACACATACAACTAACCCTAACCATTTCCTAACCTTAACCCTAATTGTCCTCAACTGCTATGTTAATTAACCTAACCTGCTGCGGTTTTTTTTCTTCACAAAGTCAATTCTGTTCATAGCTGGTATACCGCCCAAGTCCTCAATAAATATACTGACCTCTGACCTCTGACTGCTCGGGTCATGGCCTGGATGCAGTAGCAGAAGGACAGAGACGGTAAACGGCAGCAGAGCTGTTTTCATGAGACTTGTTGTGTGTTCAGCATTGCATCGTAAGCTTCAATCATTTTTGTTCACGACGTGGTCATAGAGATCAATATGAGGCTGTTTTTAAAACAAAATATATTTGTAGTTTGATTGGCTGTTCATATTGATTTGAATAAATGACAAGACTCCCGATGTACCTGAGTTATTTATGTATCGTTTCCCCCTGATGTTAATTTACCAGAGTGTGTAACATTGCCTAGCTGCATCATGAACTTGCGTCAGTAACAACGGGGAACAAAAAAAATGTATTCTCTTTGTTTTCTTTCTGGCCCGATTTAGTTGTAAGAATCAGTTAAATCCCTCCTGTGTTGCCGGGCGACGCTCAGGGTTTATACTCTGCTTATTTTCATCGTGCGAAGGCACCTCTCTGAATACAAATGACACAATTAATATTGAAATCCAGGCGGGATTACTTTCATATGTCAAGAGACTTCCTAAATTAGACTGGTGCGCCACCGGTACCGTTCCCCCAGAACTGGAATGGGTTTAAGGTCCGATTATTATATACACATGAAAGATGGGTCGTCCAAAGGGCAGGGCCTAGAGGCTTCTTCAAAAGGGTCTTGGATTATGAGCAATGTGATAAAGACATTCACATGTCTGTAAAAGGCAGAAGGGGGTTTTCTTCTTCTTGTGTCCAGCTCGGCAGAAGGGGGTTTTCTTCTTCTTGTGTCCAGCTCGGCAGAAGGGGGTTTTCTTCTTCTTGTGTCCAGCTCGGCAGAAGGGGTTTTCTTCTCCTTGTGTCCAGCTCGGCAGAAGGGGGTTTTCTTCTCCTTGTGTCCAGCTCGGCAGAAGGGGGTTTTCTTCTTCTTGTGTCCAGCTCGGCAGAAGGGGGTTTTCTTCTTCTTGTGTCCAGCTCGGCAGAAGGGGTTTTCTTCTTCTTGTGTCCAGCTCGGCAGAAGGGGGTTTTCTTCTTCTTGTGTCCAGCTCGGCAGAAGGGGTTTTCTTCTTCTTGTGTCCAGCTCGGCAGAAGGGGTTTTCTTCTTCTTGTGTCCAGCTCGGCAGAAGGGGGTTTTCTTCTTCTTGTGTCCAGCTCGGCAGAAGGGGTTTTCTTCTTCTTGTGTCCAGCTCGGCAGAAGGGGTTTTCTTCTTCTTGTGTCCAGCTCGGCAGAAGGGGGTTTTCTTCTTCTTGTGTCCAGCTCGGCAGAAGGGGGTTTTCTTCTTCTTGTGTCCAAGCTCTCTACTTCTACCAGCCATATCCCAAAATGTCACGACTCACAGACTCCTCTGTTCCCCACCTCGCAACAATTACACAGCATGGGTGGATGCCTGTAATTGTAATAGGAACAAAGAAGAGATCACTGTCCTGTTCCTATTTCGATAGCATTCATCAATTCCTCCTTCATTACTGGCTAGCTACTGTACCTTTCATTATTGGCTAGCTGTCGTACCTTTCATTATTGGCTAGCTACTGTACCTTTCATTATTGGCTAGCTACTGTACCTTTCATTATTGGCTAGCTACTGTACCTTTCATTATTGGCTAGCTGCCGTACCTTTCATTATTGGCTAGCTGTCGTATCTTTCATTATTGGCTAGCTGTCGTACCTTTCATTATTGGCTAGCTGTCGTACCTTTCATTATTGGCTAGCTGTCGTACCTTTCATTATTGGCTAGCTGTCGTACCTTTCATTATTGGCTAGCAGCTGTACCTTTCATTATTGGCTAGCAGCCGTACCTTTCATTATTGGCTAGCTACCGTACCTTTCATTATTGGCTAGCTGTCGTACCTTTCATTATTGGCTAGCTGTCGTACCTTTCATTATTGGCTAGCTGCCGTACCTTTCATTATTGGCTAGCTGTCGTATCTTTCATTATTGGCTAGCTGTCGTACCTTTCATTATTGGCTAGCTGTCGTACCTTTCATTATTGGCTAGCTGTCGTACCTTTCATTATTGGCTAGCTGTCGTATCTTTCATTATTGGCTAGCTTCCGTACCTTTCATTATTGGCTAGCTGTCGTACCTTTCATTATTGGCTAGCTGTCGTACCTTTCATTATTGGCTAGCTGTCGTATCTTTCATTATTGGCTAGCTGTTGTACCTTTCATTATTGGCTAGCTGTCGTACCTTTCATTATTGGCTAGCTGTCGTACCTTTCATTATTGGCTAGCTGTTGTACCTTTCATTATTGGCTAGCTACTGTACCTTTCATTATTGGCTAGCTACTGTACCTTTCATTATTGGCTAGCTACTGTACCTTTCATTATTGGCTAGCTGTCTTTCTTTCATTATTGGCTAGCTGTCGTACCTTTCATTATTTGGTACCTTTCATTATTGGCTAGCTGTCGTACCTTTCATTATTGGCTAGCTGTCGTACCTTTCATTATTGGCTAGCAGCTGTACCTTCATTATTGGCTGTACCTTTCATTATTGGCTAGCTACTGTACCTTTCATTATTGGCTAGCTGTCGTACCTTTCATTATTGGCTAGCTGTCGTACCTTTCATTATTGGCTAGCTGCCGTACCTTTCATTATTGGCTAGCTGTCGTATCTTTCATTATTGGCTAGCTGTCGTACCTTTCATTATTGGCTAGCTTGTACCTTTCATTATTGGCTAGCTGTCGTACCTTTCATTATTGGCTAGCTGTGTATCTTTCATTATTGGCTAGCTTCCGTACCTTTCATTATTGGCTAGCTGTCGTACCTTTCATTATTGGCTAGCTACTTTCATTATTGGCTAGCTGTCGTATCTTTCATTATTGGCTAGCTGTTGTACCTTTCATTATTTATTGGCATTATTGGCTAGCTGTCGTACCTTTCATTATTGGCTAGCTGTCGTACCTTTCATTATTGGCTAGCTGTTGTACCTTTCATTATTGGCTAGCTACTGTACCTTTCATTATTGGCTAGCTACTGTACCTTTCATTATTGGCTAGCTACTGTACCTTTCATTATTGGCTAGCTGTCGTACCTTTCATTATTGGCTAGCTGTCGTACCTTTCATTATTGGCTAGCTGTCGTACCTTTCATTATTGGCTAGCAGCCGACCTTTCGTACCTTTCATTATTGGCTAGCTGTACCTTTTCATTATTGGCCAGCTGTCATACCTTTCATTATTGGCTAGCTGTCGTACCTTTCATTATTGGCTAGCCGTACCTTTCATTATTGGCTAGCTGTCGTATCTTTCATTATTGGCTAGCTGTCGTACCTTTCATTATTGGCTAGCTGTCGTACCTTTCATTATTGGCTAGCTGTCGTACCTTTCATTATTGGCTAGCTGTCGTATCTTTCATTATTGGCTAGCTTCCGTACCTTTCATTATTGGCTAGCTGTCGTACCTTTCATTATTGGCTAGCTGTCGTACCTTTCATTATTGGCTAGCTGTCGTATCTTTCATTATTGGCTAGCTGTTGTACCTTTCATTATTGGCTAGCAGCCGTACCTTTCATTATTGGCTAGCAGCCGTACCTTTCATTATTGGCTAGCTACCGTACCTTTCATTATTGGCCAGCTGTCATACCTTTCATTATTGGCTAGCTGTCGTACCTTTCATTATTGGCTAGCTGCCGTACCTTTCATTATTGGCTAGCTGTCGTATCTTTCATTATTGGCTAGCTGTCGTACCTTTCATTATTGGCTAGCTGTCGTACCTTTCATTATTGGCTAGCTGTCGTACCTTTCATTATTGGCTAGCTGTCGTATCTTTCATTATTGGCTAGCTTCCGTACCTTTCATTATTGGCTAGCTGTCGTACCTTTCATTATTGGCTAGTTGTCGTACCTTTCATTATTGGCTAGCTGTCGTATCTTTCATTATTGGCTAGCTGTTGTACCTTTCATTATTGGCTAGCTGTCGTACCTTTCATTATTGGCTAGCTGTCGTACCTTTCATTATTGGCTAGCTGTCGTACCTTTCATTATTGGCTAGCTGTCGTACCTTTCATTATTGGCTAGCTGTCGTACCTTTCATTATTGGCTCGCTGTCGTACCTTTCATTATTGGCTCGCTGTCGTACCTTTCATTTTTGGCTAGCTGTCGTACCTTTCATTATTGGCTAGCTGTCGTACCTTTCATTATTGGCTAGCTGTCGTACCTTTCATTATTGGCTAGCTGTCGTATCTTTCATTATTGGCTAGCTGTTGTACCTTTCATTATTGGCTAGCTGTCGTACCTTTCATTATCGGCTAGCTACTGTACCTTTCCTGGAGAATTGTCCCGGTAAAAAGTGACATGATAGTGGAGACAGCATATAGGGTGAGAGCATGCAGCCATGTTCTTAGAAATATCAGTGTGTTTGAATCAAATCAGCTAAACCTGATTCCTGAAATTCAAATATTCAGAATGCCGCTTAATTCTACATTGTAATATTGAACCGTGCAGTTGTTCACATATTGGTTTTGATCCTTAGATGTTGGTTGTCTGATTGACTATTTGCCCTGTGAATAAAGGTTACACTGAACTATCGGAGATACTTTGGTACCTTCCCTTGTAAAGTGTAGAGGTCAGAGCTGGCATTCCATGCTGTCATTTCTGCGGGTCCAGAAGACTAGCAGGTGATTTACTATGGCTCTGTTGTCTCCTGAAGGACAACGACGTGAACGCAAACAGACACACAGACAGGGACAGACAGACCGACGGGGACAGAGAGAGAGAGGAAGAGAGGAAGAGAGAGACAGACTGATAGACAGACACACACACACAGATACACATACTAACAGACAGGGACAGACAGATAGGCAGACAAACTAACAGACAGGGACAGGCAGACAGATAGGCAGACAAACTAACAGACAGGGACAGGCAGACAGACAGACAGAGACAAACAGGGACAGACAGGAGGTTACTTCAACCT
>NC_088407.1:87766640-87769140 GCF_034236695.1 Oncorhynchus nerka
TAGCAGGTCCCAGGTAGCAGGTCCCAGGTAGCAGGTCCCAGGTAGCAGGTCCCACGTTAGTTCTAATAGCTATGTTGACTATGAGGTTACTTTAGCTAATATGGTGACAACAATGTAGGCTGTGTGCAGCGGTTATGATATGGTTTGGCTTGGAAAGTTGTATTTTTTTTGCCTGGTCACATCCAGCTGATGGGTTGTGCATTGAAGTCCACAAACGAATGGACTTCAGGTCCCAGGTAGCAAGCACCAGGTAGCACGTCCCAGGTAGCACGTCCCAGGTAGCACGTCCCAGGTAGCAGGTCCCAGGTAGCAGGTCCCAGGTAGCAGGTCCCAGGTAGCAGGTCCCAGGTAGCAGGTCCCAGGTAGAACGTCCCAGACAACCACATATCACAGTCATAGTAAGACATTTTTTCCTCAATAAAGTATCTCTCTTCCTCCCCTCTCCTCTCTTCTCTCCTCTTAAGATGAGGGAGGAGGATTTATTTCTTCATGAGTGTGGCCTTATTTCTATTACAGCATATTGGATGACTGTCATTCATATTCCATTCATTCAGCTCAATGTAACAGCGATAGGTTTAGGCTACTACCTGATTCTAGAATGTTCCCTGTACCCCTTATGAGGTTGCTACAACCTGATTCTAGAATGTTCCCTGTACCCCTTATGAGGTTGCTACAACATTCTAGAATCAGGTAGTAAGTAGCCTATGAATGAGAGTTTTACAACGTAGGTGCACACAGGTCGAGTTAACATTTTGAGGTGACAGACAGTGACATGGACAGACAGACCGCCTTGCACACTCTGGCCTGCATCTAGTTGATCGAGGGTGTAATCATTAGTCCAACAGTTGCAAACGAGAGATTCTATTGGACAAATTCAGGTATGTTCATCCCCGTTTCGTTCCGTTTGCTTCCGTTTTTAGAAACGTTTTTCGGAATCAGCAGAATGAATACACCTCTGATCACGGGTAAACCCAGTTCACTTTCATAGAAGCCACGTTGTATTCCTTCTGGCATCTATTCTCTCTCCTCCTCTCACCTTTTCCATTAGTTTGTGGACTTCAATGCACAACCCATCAGCTGGATGTGACCAGGCAAAAAAAATACAACTTTCCAAGCCAAACCATATCATAACCGCTGCACACAGCCTACATTGTTGTCACCATATTAGCTAAAGTAACCTCATAGTCCACATAGCTAATAGAACTAACGTGTTAGTAAACCTGCTATAATCATGAAGTAACGTTACAGTGTACAGTCAGTAAGCAGTTTAGCAGTTACTGTGTGTGTGTGTGTGTGTGTGTGTGTGTGTGTGTGTGTGTGTGTGTGTGTGTGTGTGTGTGTGTGTGTGTGTGTGTGTGTGTGTGTGTGTGTGTGTGTGTGTGTGAGAGAGCGAGAGCAGAGGACAGGATGATAGAGGAACAGAGAGGACAGGATGAGAGAGGAGCAGACAGGACAGGAGGAGAGAGGACAGGATGAGAGAGGAGCAGACAGGACAGGATGAGAGAGGAGCAGACAGGACAGGAGGAGAGAGGACAGGATGAGAGAGGAGCAGACAGGACAGGATGAGAGAGGAGCAGACAGGACAGGATGAGAGAGGAGCAGACAGGACAGGAGGAGAGAGGAGCAGACAGGACAGGAGGAGAGAGGAGCAGACAGGACAGGAGGAGAGAGGAGCAGACAGGACAGGAGGAGAGAGGAGCAGACAGGACAGGATAGAGGGATGAGATGGAATGAAAGGGAAGTGACAGAGGATCACTCTAACAGAGACAGAACGGAGAGCAGTGGTTCACTTTGTCCAGCACTTAGGCTCTGTGATAGAATCGTCCTTAGTGTTTGCCCCATTCACGTGGAACTGTAGTGTACGATTACATTATTTTTGCTTGTTTGAACAATGTGTTTAAAGAGCTTCTGCACGCAATAAAGGAAATATTGACCTTTAGAAAGAGTGGTTTGATGTGGTTGCATTTTATCCAGTGCCTGCACAGTTCAACAAGATGAGCTCAGCTTATTAGGCTCAGTCTCACTCTCTTTCCTCTCCTCTCCTCTCCTCTCCTCTCCTCTCCTCTCCTCTCTCCTCTCCTCTCCTCTCCTCTCCTCTCCTCTACTGTTCTGTCCTGTTCTCTCTCCTCTCCTCCCCTCTCCTGTTCTCTCTCCTCTCCTCCCCTCCTCTCCTCTCCTGTCCTGTTCTCTCTCTCCTCTCCTCCCCTCCTCTCCTCTCCTGTCCTGTTCTCTCTCTCCTCTCCTCCCCTCCTCTCCTCTCCTGTCCTGTTCTCTCTCCTCTCCTCCTCTCTTCTCCTCTCCTCTCCTGTCCTGTTCTCTCTCCTCTCTCCTCCTCTCTTCTCCTCTTCTCTCCTTCCCCTCTCTCCTCCTCTCTTCTCCTCTCCTCTCCTGTCCTGTTCTCTCTCCTCTCTCCTCCTCTCTTCTCCTCTTCTCTCCTTCCCCTCTCTCCTCCTCTCTTCTCCTCTCCTCTCCTGTCCTGTTCTCTCTCCTCTCTCCTCCT
>NC_088407.1:87771640-87781640 GCF_034236695.1 Oncorhynchus nerka
GTAATAATAATAATAATAATCCAACCCCCAGCTGTAACCAGATTGGTATAGTCCAAACTGTAGTAATAATAATAATAATAATAATCCAACCCCCAGCTGTAACCAGATTGGTATAGTCCAAACTGTAATAATAATAATAATAATAATCCAACCCCCAGCTGTAACCAGATTGGTATAGTCCAAACTGTAATAATAATAATCCAACCCCCAGCTGTAACCAGATTGGTATAGTCCAAACTGTAATAATAATAATTATAATAATCCAACCCCCAGCTGTAACCAGATTGGTATAGTCCAAACTGTAATAATAATAATAATAAGCCAACCCCCAGCTGTAACCAGATTGGTATAGTCCAAACTGTAATAATTATAATAATAATAATAATAATAATAATAATAATCCAATCCCCAGCTGTAACCAGATTGGTATAGTCCAAACTGTAATAATAATAATAATAATAATACAACCCCCAGCTGTAACCAGATTGGTATAGTCCAAACTGTAATAATAATAATAATAATAATCCAATCCCCAGCTGTAACCAGATTGGTATAGTCCAAACTGTAATAATAATAATAATAATAATAAGCCAACCCCCAGCTGTAACCAGATTGGTCCAAACTGAGATGCTATAATAATCAGTTAAATACATGGCCCACCAAGGGAGCCTCCAAGGCTCTGGACAAAAAGTGTGCACTAGATTGGGAATAGGGTGCATTTGGGATGCAGCTGAGTGTATTTCCTATGTGCCTTTTCCCTCAGAACACAGTGGACAAGCTGATCAAGAAGACGAACCTGGCTCTGGTGGTGGGCACCAACTCCTGGAGACAACAGTTCATGGAGGCTATCACAGTCAGTGCAGGTAAACACCAGCTCCTAGACCAGTCAGTGCAGGTAAACACCAGCTCCTAGACCAGTCAGTGCAGGTAAACACCAGCTCCTAGACCAGTCAGTACAGGTAAACACCAGCTCCTAGACCAGTCAGTGCAGGTAAACACCAGCTCCTAGACCAGTCAGTGCAGGTAAACACCAGCTCCTAGACCAGTCAGTGCAGGTAAACACCAGCTCCTAGACCAGTCAGCGCAGGTAAACACCAGCTCCTAGACCAGTCAGCACAGGTAAACACCAGCTCCTAGACCAGTCAGTGCAGGTAAACACCAGCTCCTAGACCAGTCAGCACAGGTAAACACCAGCTCCTAGACCAGTCAGTGCAGGTAAACACCAGCTCCTAGACCAGTCAGTGCAGGTAAACACCAGCTCCTAGACCAGTCAGTACAGGTAAACACCAGCTCCTAGACCAGTCAGTGCAGGTAAACACCAGCTCCTAGACCAGTCAGTGCAGGTAAACACCAGCTCCTAGACCAGTCAGTGCAGGTAAACACCAGCTCCTAGACCAGTCAGTGCAGGTAAACACCAGCTCCTAGACCAGTCAGTGCAGGTAAACACCAGCTCCTAGACCAGTCAGTGCAGGTAAACACCAGCTCCTAGACCAGTCAGTGCAGGTAAACACCAGCTCCTAGACCAGTCAGTGCAGGTAAACACCAGCTCCTAGACCAGTCAGTGCAGGTAAACACCAGCTCCTAGACCAGTCAGTGCAGGTAAACACCAGCTCCTAGACCAGTCAGTGCAGGTAAACACCAGCTCCTAGACCAGTCAGTGCAGGTAAACACCAGCTCCTAGACCAGTCAGCGCAGGTAAACACCAGCTCCTAGACCAGTCAGTACAGGTAAACACCAGCTCCTAGACCAGTCAGTGCAGGTAAACACCAGCTCCTAGACCAGTCAGTGCAGGTAAACACCAGCTCCTAGACCAGTCAGTGCAGGTAAACACCAGCTCCTAGACCAGTCAGTGCAGGTAAACACCAGCTCCTAGACCAGTCAGTGCAGGTAAACACCAGCTCCTAGACCAGTCAGTGCAGGTAAACACCAGCTCCTAGACCAGTCAGCGCAGGTAAACACCAGCTCCTAGACCAGTCAGTGCAGGTAAACACCAGCTCCTAGACCAGTCAGTGCAGGTAAACACCAGCTCCTAGACCAGTCAGCACAGGTAAACACCAGCTCCTAGACCAGTCAGTGCAGGTAAACACCAGCTCCTAGACCAGTCAGTGCAGGTAAACACCAGCTCCTAGACCAGTCAGTGCAGGTAAACACCAGCTCCTAGACCAGTCAGCGCAGGTAAACACCAGCTCCTAGACCAGTCAGTGCAGGTAAACACCAGCTCCTAGACCAGTCAGCACAGGTAAACACCAGCTCCTAGACCAGTCAGTGCAGGTAAACACCAGCTCCTAGACCAGTCAGTACAGGTAAACACCAGCTCCTAGACCAGTCAGTGCAGGTAAACACCAGCTCCTAGACCAGTCAGTGCAGGTAAACACCAGCTCCTAGACCAGTCAGCACAGGTAAACCTCCTGCCAGCACTCACCTATATATACCTAGGCCTGTCTAACCTCCTGCCAACACCCACCTATATATACCTAGGCCTTTCTAACCTCCTGCCAACACCCACCTATATATACCTAGGCCTGTCTAACCTCCTGCCAGCACCCACCTATATATACCTAGGCCTTTCTAACCTCCTGCCAACACTCACCTATATATACCTAGGCCTGTCTAACCTCCTGCCAACACTCACCTATATATACCTAGGCCTGTCTAATCTCCTGCCAGCTCCCACCTATATATACCTAGGCCTGTCTAACCTCCTGCCAGCTCCCACCTATATATACCTAGGCCTGTCTAACCTCCTGCCAACACCCACCTATATATACCTAGGCCTGTCTAATCTCCTGCCAACACCCACCTATATATACCTAGGCCTGTCTAACCTCCTGCCAACACCCACCTATATATACCTAGGCCTGTCTAATCTCCTGCCAGCACCCGGCTCTGCGTCCCACCTAGCCCCCTGCCCAGCTACCCTCCATGGAGGCCTGGTGTTGGCCGTGGGGAACTGGGCCAGTCACTCACAGTACTTGTCAGACTACCAACCTCTGTTGAGGTATGAGTCTATGTTCCTGTTAGAGTGGATTAAACACACTGAAAAACAGGACGTAGCTATGAAATACAACCATCTGCTGTTATGAAATATTACTCAATGTGTAATAAATTAAAATGATTCTCTTCCTTCCCCTTGATGTCATTCCTCTTTCCTATCTCCCCCTCCTCCATCACAATCCCTCCATTCTGTCCTCCTCCTCCTCCATCACAATCCATCCATTCTGTCCTCCTCCTCCTCCATCACAATCCATCCATTCTGTCCTCCTCCTCCTCCATCACAATCCATTCATTCTGTCCTCCTCCTCCATCACAATCCCTCCATTCTGTCCTCCTCCTCCTCCATCACAATCCCTCCATTCTGTCCTCCTCCTCCATCACAATCCATCACATTCTGTCCTCCTCCATCACAATCCCTCCATTCTGTCCTCCTCCATCACAATCCATCCATTCTGTCCTCCTCCTCCATCACAATCCCTCCATTCTGTCCCCCTCCTCCATCACAATCCATCACATTCTGTCCTCCTCTTCCTCCCCCATCACAATCCCTCCATTCTGTCCTCCTCCTCCTTCATCCCAATCCCTCCATTCTGTCCTCCTCCTCCTTCATCCCAATCCCTCCATTCTATCCTCCTCCTCCTTCATCACAATCCCTCCATTCTGTCCTCCTCCATCACAATCACTCCATTCTGTCCTCCTCCTCCTCCTCCATCACAATCCCTCCATTCTGTCCTCCTCCTCCTCCATCACAATCCCGCCATTCTGTCCTCCTCCTCCATCACAATCCCTCCATTCTGTCCTCCTCCTCCATCACAATCCCTCCATTCTGTCCTCCTACATCACAATCCCTCCATTCTGTCCTCCTCCATCACAATCCCTCCATTCTGTCCTCCTCCTCCATCACAATCCCTCCATTCTGTCCCCCTCCTCCATCACAATCCATCACATTCTGTCCTCCTCTTCCTCCTCCATCACAATCCCTCCATTCTGTCCTCCTCCTCCTTCATCCCAATCCCTCCATTCTGTCCTCCTCCTCCTCCATCACAATCCCTCCATTCTGTCCTCCTCCTCCATCACAATCCCTCCATTCTGTCCTCCTACATCACAATCCCTCCATTCTGTCCTCCTCCATCACAATCCCTCCATTCTGTCCTCCTCCATCACAATCCCTCCATTCTGTCCTCTTCCATCACAATCCCTCCATTCTGTCCTCCTCCTCCATCACAATCCCTCCATTCTGTCCTCCTCCTCCTCCATCACAATCCCTCCATTTTGTCCTCCTCCTCCATCACAATCCCTCCATTCTGTCCTCCTCCATCATCACAATCCCTCCATTCTGTCCTCCTCCTCCATCACAATCCCTCCATTCTGTCCTCCTCCTCCTCCATCACAATCACTCCATTCTGTCCTCCTCCTCCTCCTCCTCCATCACAATCCCTCCATTCTGTCCTCCTCCTCCATCACAATCCCTCCATTCTGTCCTCCTCCTCCATCACAATCCCTCCATTCTGTCCTCCTCCTCCATCACAATCCCTCCATTCTGTCCTCCTCCTCCATCACAATCCCTCCATTCTGTCCCCCTCCTCCTCCATCACAATCCCTCCATTCTGTCCTCCTCCATCACAATCCCTCCATTCTGTCCTCCTCCATCACAATCGCTCCATTCTGTCCTCCTCCATCACAATCCCTCCATTCTGTCCTCTTCCATCACAATCCCTCCATTATGTCCTCCTCCATCACAATCCCTCCATTCTGTCCTCCTCCTCCTCCATCACAATCCCTCCATTCTGTCCTCCTCCTCCTCCATCACAATCCCTCCATTCTGTCCTCCTCCTCCATCACAAATCCTCCATTCTGTCCTCCTCCTCCATCACAATCCCTCCATTCTGTCCTCTTCCATCACAATCCCTCCATTCTGTCCTCCTCCTCCTCCATCACAATCCCTCCATTCTGTCCTCCTCCTCCATCACAATCCCTCCATTCTGTCCTCTTCCATCACAATCCCTCCATTCTGTCCTCCTCCTCCTCCATCACAATCCCTCCATTCTGTCCTCCTCCTCCTCCATCACAATCCCTCCATTCTGTCCTCCTCCTCCATCACAATCCCTCCATTCTGTCCTCCTCCTCCTCCATCACAATCCCTCCATTCTGTCCTCCTCCTCCATCACAATCCCTCCATTCTGTCCTCCTCCTCCATCACAATCCCTCCATTCTGTCCTCCTCCTCCATCACAATCCCTCCATTCTGTCCTCCTCCTCCTCCATCACAATCACTCCATTCTGTCCTCCTCCTCCTCCATCACAATCCCTCCATTCTGTCCTCCTCCTCCATCACAATCCCTCCATTCTGTCCTCCTCCTGCATCACAATCCCTCCATTCTGTCCTCCTCCTCCATCACAATCCCTCCATTCTGTCCTCCTCCTCCATCACTATCCCTCCATTCTGTCCTCCTCCTCCATCACAATCCCTCCATTCTGTCCCCCTCCTCCTCCATCACAATCCCTCCATTCTGTCCTCCTCCATCACAATCCCTCCATTCTGTCCTCCTCCATCACAATCCCTCCATTCTGTCCTCCTCCATCACAATCCCTCCATTTTGTCCTCCTCCTCCATCACAATCCCTCCATTCTGTCCTCCTCCTCCTTCATCACAATCCTTCCATTCTGTCCTCCTCCTCCATCACAATCCCTCCATTCTGTCCTCCTCCTCCTCCATCACAATCACTCCATTCTGTCCTCCTCCTCCTCCTCCTCCATCACAATCCCTCCATTCTGTCCTCCTCCTCCATCACAATCCCTCCATTCTGTCCTCCTCCTCCATCACAATCCCTCCATTCTGTCCTCCTCCTCCATCACAATCCCTCCATTCTGTCCTCCTCCTCCATCACAATCCCTCCATTCTGTCCCCCTCCTCCTCCATCACAATCCCTCCATTCTGTCCTCCTCCTCCTCCATCACAATCCCTCCATTCTGTCCTCTTCCATCACAATCCCTCCATTCTGTCCTCCTCCATCACAATCCCTCCATTCTGTCCTCCTCCTCCTCCATCACAATCCCTCCATTCTGTCCTCCTCCTCCTCCATCACCATCACTCCATTCTGTCCTCCTCCTCCTCCTCCTCCATCACAATCCCTCCATTCTGTCCTCCTCCTCCATCACAATCCCTCCATTCTGTCCTCCTCCTCCATCACAATCCCTCCATTCTGTCCTCCTCCTCCATCACAATCCCTCCATTCTGTCCTCCTCCTCCATCACAATCCCTCCATTCTGTCCCCCTCCTCCTCCATCACAATCCCTCCATTCTGTCCTCCTCCTCCTCCATCACAATCCCTCCATTCTGTCCTCTTCCATCACAATCCCTCCATTCTGTCCTCCTCCATCACAATCCCTCCATTCTGTCCTCCTCCTCCTCCATCACAATCCCTCCATTCTGTCCTCCTCCTCCTCCATCACAATCCCTCCATTCTGTCCTCCTCCTCCTCCATCACAATCCCTCCATTCTGTCCTTCTCCTCCATCACAATCCCTCCATTCTGTCCTCTTCCATCACAATCCCTCCATTCTGTCCTCCTCCTCCTCCATCACAATCCCTCCATTCTGTCCTCCTCCTCCTCCATCACAATCCCTCCATTCTGTCCTCCTCCTCCATCACAATCCCTCCATTCTGTCCTCCTCCTCTTCCATCACAATCACTCCATTCTGTCCTCCTCCTCCTCCATCACAATCCCTCCATTCTGTCCTCCTCCTCCATCACAATCCCTCCATTCTGTCCTCCTCCTCCATCACAATCCCTCCATTCTGTCCTCCTCCTCTATCACAATCCCTCCATTCTGTCCTCCTCCTCCTCCATCACAATCACTCCATTCTGTCCTCCTCCTCCTCCATCACAATCCCTCCATTCTGTCCTCCTCCTCCATCACAATCCCTCCATTCTGTCCTCCTCCTCCATCACAATCCCTCAATTCTGTCCTCCTCCTCCATCACAATCTCTCCATTCTGTCCTCCTCCTCCATCACTATCCCTCCATTCTGTCCTCCTCCTCCATCACAATCCCTCCATTCTGTCCCCCTCCTCCTCCATCACAATCCCTCCATTCTGTCCTCCTCCATCACAATCCCTCCATTCTGTCCTCCTCCATCACAATCCCTCCATTCTGTCCTCCTCCATCACAATCCCTCCATTCTGTCCTCTTCCATCACAATCCCTCCATTCTGTCCTCCTCCTCCTCCATCACAATCCCTCCATTCTGTCCTCCTCCTCCATCACAATCCCTCCATTCTGTCCTCCTCCTCCTCCATCACAATCCCTCCATTCTGTCCTCCTCCTCCTCCATCACAATCCCTCCATTCTGTCCTCCTCCTCCTCCATCACAATCCCTCCATTCTGTCCTCCTCCTCCTCCATCACAATCCCTCCATTCTGTCCTCCTCCTCCATCACAATCCCTCCATTCTGTCCTCTTCCATCACAATCCCTCCATTCTGTCCTCCTCCTCCTCCATCACAATCCCTCCATTCTGTCCTCCTCCTCCATCACAATCCCTCCATTTTGTCCTCCTCCTCCATCACAATCCCTCCATTCTGTCCTCCTCCTCCTCCATCACAATCCCTCCATTCTGTCCTCCTCCTCCTCCATCACAATCCCTCCATTCTGTCCTCCTCCTCCTCCATCACAATCCCTCCATTCTGTCCTCCTCCTCCTCCATCACAATCCTGCCATTCTGTCCTCCTCCTCCATCACAATCCCTCCATTCTGTCCTCCTCCTCCATCACAATCCCTCCATTCTGTCCTCCTCCATCACAATCCCTCCATTCTGTCCTCCTCCTCCATCACAATCCCTCCATTCTGTCCCCCTCCTCCATCACAATCCATCACATTCTGTCCTCCTCTTCCTCCTCCATCACAATCCATTCTGTCCCCTCCATCATCCCAATTCATTCTGTCCTCCTCCTCCTTCATCCCAATCCCTCCATTCTGTCCTCCTCCTCCATCACAATCCCTCCATTCTGTCCTCCTCCTCCATCACAATCCCTCCATTCTGTCCTCCTACATCACAATCCCTCCATTCTGTCCTCCTCCATCACAATCCCTCCATTCTGTCCTCCTCCTCCATCACAATCCCTCCATTCTGTCCTCCTCCTCCATCACAATCCATCACATTCTGTCCTCCTCCTCCATCCTCCTCCATCACAATCCCTCCATTCTGTCCTCCTCCTCCTCCTCCATCCCAATCCCTCCATTCTGTCCTCCTCCTCCATCACAATCCCTCCATTCTGTCCTCCTCCTCCATCACAATCCCTCCATTCTGTCCTCCTCCATCACAATCCCTCCATTCTGTCCTCCTCCATCACAATCCCTCCATTCTGTCCTCCTCCTCCATCACAATCCCTCCATTCTGTCCTCCTCCTCCATCACAATCCCTCCATTCTGTCCTCCTCCTCCATCACAATCCCTCCATTCTGTCCTCCTCCTCCATCACAATCACTCCATTCTGTCCTCCTCCATCACAATCCCTCCATTCTGTCCTCCTCCTCCATCACAATCCCTCCATTCTGTCCTCCTCCTCCATCACAATCCCTCCATTCTGTCCTCCTCCTCCATCACAATCCCTCCATTCTGTCCTCCTCCTCCATCACTATCCCTCCATTCTGTCCTCCTCCTCCATCACAATCCCTCCATTCTGTCCCCCTCCTCCTCCATCACAATCCCTCCATTCTGTCCTCCTCCTCCATCACAATCCCTCCATTCTGTCCTCCTCCATCACAATCCCTCCATTCTGTCCTCTTCCATCACAATCCCTCCATTCTGTCCTCCTCCTCCTTCATCCCAATCCCTCCATTCTGTCCTCCTCCTCCTTCATCACAATCCCTCCATTCTGTCCTCCTCCTCCATCACAATCCCTCCATTCTGTCCTCCTCCTCCATCACAATCACTCCATTCTGTCCTCCTCCTCCTCCATCACAATCCCTCCATTCTGTCCTCCTCCTCCATCACAATCCCTCCATTCTGTCCTCCTCCTCCATCACAATCCCTCCATTCTGTCCTCCTCCTCTTCCATCACAATCCCTCCATTCTGTCCTCCTCCTCTTCCATCACAATCCCTCCATTCTGTCCCCCTCCTCTTCCATCACAATCCCTCCATTCTGTCCCCCTCCTCCATCACAATCCCTCCATTCTGTCCCCCTCCTCCATCACAATCCCTCCATTCTGTCCCCCTCCTCCATCACAATCCCTCCATTCTGTATCACTCTTCTATCACTCCATCATCTCTCCCTTCACTGTCCCTATACCTCCTTCCAATACCTGCTCCTCTTCATCACTCCATCACACGTCTATCCTTCCCTCTACCCTCTCTCTTCCCTCCTCTCCCCCGCTCCTCCCTCCCTTGTCCCTAGGAGACGAGGATGAGGAAGACTCTGGTGAAGAGCGTCTCCCGTCATGTTTCGACTACGTCATGCACTTCCTCACCGTCTTCTGGAAGGTCAGTTCACAGAGAGGTTAGAGACACCTTCTGGAAGGTCAGTTGACAGAGAGGTTAGAGACACCTTCTGGAAGGTCAGTTCACAGAGAGGTCAGAGGTCAGAGACACCTTCTGGAAGGTCAGTTCACAGAGAGGTTAGAGGTCAGAGACACCTTCTGGAAGGTCAGTTCACAGAGAGGTTAGAGACAACTTCTGGAAGGTCGGTTGACAGAGAGGTTAGAGGTCAGATACACCTTCTGGAAGGTCAGTTCACAGAGAGGTTAGAGGTCAGAGACACCTTCTGGAAGGTCAGTTCACAGAGAGGTTAGAGGTCAGAGACACCTTCTGGAAGGTCAGTTGACAGAGAGGTTAGAGGTTAGAGACACCTTCTGGAAGGTCAGTTGACAGAGAGGTTAGAGGTTAGAGACACCTTCTGGAAGGTCAGTTGACAGAGAGGTTAGAGACACCTTCTGGAAGGTCAGTTCACAGAGAGGTCAGAGGTCAGAGACACCTTCTGGAAGGTCAGTTCACAGAGAGGTTAGAGGTCAGA
>NC_088407.1:88086640-88201640 GCF_034236695.1 Oncorhynchus nerka
CTAAATTCTGCACAGGATGAGGGTTCTACTAACTTCTGCACAGGATGAGGGTTCTACTAACTTCTGCACAGGATGAGGGTTCTACTAACATCTACACAGGATGATGGTTCTTCTAACCTCCAAACGGCAGGACATGTCAGGCAGACCCTCTCTGATTTAACTGTCGGGTTGATGTCGGGTTGATATTTCGTTGACACTATTAAAGTTAAAGGGGAAAATCTGCGTTGGTACATACGTTTTTGGTTGTTTGAGCTACAGATTGCCGCTTTAAGGAGATGAGGTAGAATCAGGACTTGCTGTTCAATGCCCGCAGTGTCCCTCCCACTCAGTGTCCCTCCCACTCACTCGGTCTTTGTAACTTTGTCTGCCACGGTATATTGCTAACGAGGAGACGGTTTATGCATTGAACAAAGAGGGAACTGTGTGTGTGAATGACTCCTGGGTATAGCTGTGTCATGTGATGGGTATGGCTGTGTCATGTGATGGGTATGGCTGTGTCATGTGACACGTATGTGATTGAAGGAGAACATATCGTCTAAATATGACTGGTTGGACAATTGGGGGATGTAGGACTTTCTAAATGTTATGTTTTTTGTATTCTTTCATTTTAGCCATAGGCCTTCAGGATAATCTGTCTGATCTGGCAAAATGGCACCCTAATCCCTATGATCCCTACCAGAGCCTTGGTCAAATATAGTACACTGTAGGGAATAGGGTGCTATTTGGACACATATAACACTGCTGTATGTATTCAACATGCAGTGCTATACATATATATATATATATATACATACACACACAGTATCAGTCAATAGTTTGGACACACCTACTCATTCAAAGGGTTTTTCTTTATTTGTACTATTTTCTACATTGTAGAATATTAGTGAAGACATCAACACTATGAAGTAACACATATGGAATCATGTAGTAACCAAAAAAGTGTTAAACAAATCAAAATATATTTTAGATTCTTTAAAGTAGCCACCCTTTTGCCTTTTGATGACAGCTTTGCACACTCTTGGCATTCTCTCAACTAGCTTCACCTGGATTGCTTTTCTAACCGTCTTGATTGACTTCCCACATATGCTGAGCACTTGTTGGCTGCTTTCCTTCACTCTACAGTCCAACTCATACCAAACCATCTCAATTGGGTTGAGGTCGGGTGATTGTGGAGGCCAGGTCATCTGATGGAGCAATCCATCACTCTCCTTCTTGGTCAAATAGCCCTTACACAGCCTTGAGGTGTGTTGGTTCATTGTCCTTTAAAAAAAATATATATACGCCCACTAAGCGCAAACCAGATGGGATGGCGTATCGCTGCAGAATGCTGTGCTAGCCATGCTGGTTAAGTGTGCCTTGAATTCTAAATAAATCAGACCGTAAAGCACCATCACACCTCCTCCTCCATGCTTCACGGTGGGAACCACACTTGCGGAGATCATCCGTTCACCTTCTCTGCGTCTCACAAAGAAAGACACGGCTGTTGGAACCAAAAATCTTAAATTTGGACTCATCGGGGCAACGGACGGATTTCTTTAATGTCCGTTGCTCGTGTTTCTTGGCCCAAACAGGTCTTCTTATTAGTGTCCTTTAGTAGTGATTTCTTTGCAGCAGTTCGACTGAATGCCTGATTCACCCAGTCTCCTCTGAACAGTTGATATGTCTTACGTGAACTCTGTGAAGCATTTATTTGGGCTGCAATTTCTGAGGCTGGTAACTAATGATTTTATCCTCTGCAGCAGAGGTAACTCTGGGTCTTTCCTGTGGCGGTCCTCATGAGAGCCAGTTCCATCATAGCACAGCAGAGGTAACTCTGGGTCTTCCTTTCCTTTGGCGGTCCTCATGAGAGCCAGGTAACTCTGGGTCTTTCCTGTGGCGGTCCTCATGAGAGCCAGTTCCATCATAGCACAGCAGAGGTAACTCTGGGTCTTTTCTGTGGCGGTCCTCATGAGAGCCAGTTCCATCATAGCACAGCAGAGGTAACTCTGGGTCTTCCTTTCCTGTGGCGGTCCTCATGAGAGCCAGTTCCATCATAGCACAGCAGAGGTAACTCTGGGTCTTCCTTTCCTGTGGCGGTCCTCATGGGAGCCAGTTCCATCATAGCACAGCAGAGGTAACTCTGGGTCTTTCCTGTGGCGGTCCTCATGAGAGCCAGTTCCATCATAGCACAGCAGAGGTAACTCTGGGTCTTTCCTGTGGCGGTCCTCATGAGAGCCAGGTAATTCTGGGTCTTTCCTGTGGCGGTCCTCATGAGAGCCAGGTAACTCTGGGTCTTTCCTGTGGCGGTCCTCATGAGAGCCAGGTAACTCTGGGTCTTTCCTGTGGCGGTCCTCATGAGAGCCAGTTCCATCATAGCACAGCAGAGGTAACTCTGGGTCTTTCCTGTGGCGGTCCTCATGAGAGCCAGGTAACTCTGGGTCTTTCCTGTGGCGGTCCTCATGAGAGCCAGGTAACTCTGGGTCTTTCCTGTGGCGGTCCTCATGAGAGCCAGTTCCATCATAGCACAGCAGAGGTAACTCTGGGTCTTTCTTGTGGCGGACCTCATGAGAGCCAGGTAACTCTGGGTCTTTCCTGTGGCGGTCCTCATGAGAGCCAGGTAACTCTGGGTCTTTCCTGTGGCGGTCCTCATGAGAGCCAGTTCCATCATAGCACAGCAGAGGTAACTCTGGGTCTTTCCTGTGGCGGTCCTCATGAGAGAGGTAACTCTGGGTCTTTCCTGTGGCGGTCCTCATGAGAGAGGTAACTCTGGGTCTTTCCTGTGGCGGTCCTCATGAGAGAGGTAACTCTGGGTCTTTCCTGTGGCGATCCTCATGAGAGCCAGGTAACTCTGGGTCTTTCCTGTGGCGGTCCTCATGAGAGCCAGGTAACTCTGGGTCTTTCCTGTGGCGGTCCTCATGAGAGCCAGTTCCATCATAGCACAGCAGAGGTAACTCTGGGTCTTTCCTGTGGCGGTCCTCATGAGAGAGGTAACTCTGGGTCTTTCCTGTGGCGGTCCTCATGAGAGCCAGTTCCATCATAGCACAGCAGAGGTAACTCTGGGTCTTTCCTGTGGCGGTCCTCATGAGAGCCAGGTAACTCTGGGTCTTTCCTGTGGCGGTCCTCATGAGAGCCAGGTAACTCTGGGTCTTTCCTGTGGCGGTCCTCATGAGAGCCAGTTCCATCATAGCACAGCAGAGGTAACTCTGGGTCTTTCCTGTGGCGGTCCTCATGAGAGCCAGGTAACTCTGGGTCTTTCCTGTGGCGGTCCTCATGAGAGCCAGGTCCATCATAGCACAGCAGAGGTAACTCTGGGTCTTTCCTGTGGTAGTCCTCATGAGAGCCAGTTCCATCATAGCACAGCAGAGGTAACTCTGGGTCTTTCCTGTGGCGGTCCTCATGAGAGCCAGGTAACTCTGGGTCTTTCCTGTGGAGGTCCTCATGAGAGCCAGTTCCATCATAGCACAGCAGAGGTAACTCTGGGTCTTTCCTGTGGCGGTCCTCATGAGAGCCAGGTAACTCTGGGTCTTTCCTGTGGCGGTCCTCATGAGAGCCAGGTAACTCTGGGTCTTTCCTGTGGCGGTCCTCATGAGAGCCAGGTAACTCTGGGTCTTTCCTGTGGCGGTCCTCATGAGAGCCAGGTAACTCTGGGTCTTTCCTGTGGAGGTCCTCATGAGAGCCAGATAACTCTGGGTCTTTCCTGTGGCGGTCCTCATGAGAGCCAGGTAACTCTGGGTCTTTCCTGTGGCGGTCCTCATGAGAGCCAGGTAACTCTGGGTCTTTCCTGTGGCGGTCCTCATGAGAGCCAGGTAACTCTGGGTCTTTCCTGTGGCGGTCCTCATGAGAGCCAGGTAACTCTGGGTCTTTCCTGTGGAGGTCCTCATGAGAGCCAGGTAACTCTGGGTCTTTCCTGTGGCGGTCCTCATGAGAGCCAGGTAACTCTGGGTCTTTCCTGTGGCGGTCCTCATGAGAGCCAGGTAACTCTGGGTCTTTCCTGTGGCGGTCCTCATGAGAGCCAGGTAACTCTGGGTCTTTCCTGTGGCGGTCCTCATGAGAGCCAGTTCCATCATAGCACAGCAGAGGTAACTCTGGGTCTTTCCTGTGGCGGTCCTCATGAGAGCCAGGTAACTCTGGGTCTTTCCTGTGGCGGTCCTCATGAGAGCCAGGTAACTCTGGGTCTTTCCTGTGGCGGTCCTCATGAGAGCCAGGTAACTCTGGGTCTTTCCTGTGGCGGTCCTCATGAGAGCCAGGTCCATCATCGCGTTTGATGCCACTGCACTTGAAGAAACAATTTTAGTTCTTGAAATGTTCCGTATTGATGGACCTTCATGTCTTAAAGTAATGATGGACGGTCGTTTCTCTTTGCTTATTTGAGCTGTTCTTGACATAATATGGACTTGGTCTTTTACCAAATAGGGCTATCTTCTGCTACCCCCCCCACACACACCTTGTCACAACACAACTGATTGGCTCAAACACATTAAGAAGGAAAGAAATTCCACAAATTCACTTTTAAAAAGTCACACCTGTTAATTGAAATGCATTCCAGGTGACTACCTCATGAAGCTGGTTGAGAGAATGCCAAGAGTGTGCAAAGTTGTCATCAAGGCAAAAGGGTGGCTACTTTGAAGAATCTCAAATATAAAATATATTTAAAAAATTTGGCACCTACATGATTCATTATTTGTTATTTTATAGTTTTTGATGTCTTCACTATTATTCTACAATGTAGAAAATAGTTTTTTTTAAATAAAGAAAAACCCTTGAATGAGTCTGTGTGTCCAGACTTCAGACTGGTAGTGTAAATGGGTGATATTTTAATAATAATTAAGGAAGTTCTGGAAGTACTGTCCAAAGTGTCTACCAATTTTGCTATTATGATATAAAGGTTATATGATTTGGTTTGTAAATTATTAAATACAAATATATATTTACAAAGTTGTAAAAACAACTGCACATTAAAAAGCTTTACCTCTCGCCAACTCTGTCATATTAGCTCTACAGTGAACTAGGATTATCCTCCACAGTGAACTGCTGGGAAATGATTTCCACCCATACTTCTGAGATAAAATAGTCAAATAATATTAAATGATATATCCTCATACTCCCCAAAACATGTTAAAGATGCAGTCTCAATTAATCATTAGGTAACCTTTCAGAGAAATGGTAATTCATTATTTTTTGGGGGGAAAAAAAACAATAAAATGGAAGAACACTCAGATAACTAGTGACTTTCTATGTTGGTTGTTTTGATAAAATAAAGGTATTTACAACCCCTCAAAAGTATGTAGGTCTGTCTCCTCCTTTTGAGTTGATGCTATTGGCTGCGTCTCAATTACACCCTATTCCCTGTTCACATTGCACTACTTTTGACCAGGACCCATAGGGTTCCATGAGGTTCCCATAGGGTTCCATGAGGTTCCCATAGGGCCCATAGGGTTCCATGAGGTTCCCATAGGGTTCCATGAGGTTCCCATAGCATTCCATAAGGTTCCCATAGCGTTCCCATAGGGTTCCCATAGCATTACATAATGTTCCCATAGCATTCCATAAGGTTCCAATAGGGTTCCATAAGGTTCCCATAGCATTCCATAAGGTTCCCATAGGGCCCATAGCATTCCATAAGGTTCCCATAGGGCCCATAGCATTCCATAAGGTTCCCATAGGGCCCATAGCGTTCCATAAGATTCCCATAGGGCCCATAGCATTCCATAAGGTTCCCATAGGGCCCATAGCATTCCATAAGGTTCCCATAGGGCTCATAGCGTTCCATAAGATTCCCATAGGGCTCATAGGGTTCCATGAGGTTCCCATAGCATTCCATAAGATTCCCATAGGGCCCATAGCGTTCCATAAGATTCCCATAGGGCCCATAGCATTCCATAAGGTTCCTATAGGGCCCATAGCATTCCATAAGGTTCCTATAGGGCCCATAGCGTTCCATAAGATTCCCATAGGGTTCCATGAGGTTCCCATAGCATTCCATAAGGTTCCAATAGGGCCCATAGCGTTCCATAAGGTTCCCATGGGGCTCATAGGGTTCCACGAGGTTCCCATAGCATTCCATAAGGTTCCTATAGGGCCCATAGCGTTCCATAAGATTCCCATAGGGTTCCATGAGGTTTCCATAGCATTCCATAAGGTTCCAATAGGGCCCATAGCGTTCCATAAGGTTCCCATAGGGCCCATAGCGTTCCATAAGGTTCCCATAGGGCCCAAAGGGTTCCGGTCAAAAGTAGTGCACGTTATGGGGAATCGGTGCCATTTGAGACACTGGCTTTGAGTTTGAGCCAAAAAACACTGATTTATCAGCTTAATATGTTTCATGATCTCCACAAGCATCTCCGGATATTTTGAATTTCCACCTTTTTCCACCTTGACCTCCTCAGCAAAGAACAGCTAGCCTCTATACGCTGCAACTCAGAACAGCTAGCCTCTATACACTGCAACTCAGAACAGCTAGCCTCTATACGCTGCAACTCAGAACAGCTAGCCTCTATACGCTGCAACTCAGAACAGCTAGCCTCTATACGCTGCAACTCAGAACAGCTAGCTTCTATACGCTGCAACTCAGAACAACTAGCCTCTATACGCTGCAACTCAGAACAACTAGCCTCTATACGCTGCAACTCAGAACAACTAGCTGCAACTCAGAACAGCTAGCCTATACGCTGCAACTCAGAACAGCTAGCCTCTATACGCTGCAACTCAGAACAGCTAGCCTCTATACGCTGCAACTCAGAACAGCTAGCCTCTATACGCTGCAACTCAGAACAGCTAGCTTCTATACGCTGCAACTCAGAACAACTAGCCTCTATACGCTGCAACTCAGAACAACTAGTCTCTATACGCTGCAACTCAGAACAGCTAGCCTCTGTATACGCTGCAACTCAGAACAACTAGCCTCTATACGCTGCAAACCAGAACAGCTAGCCTCTATACGCTGCAACTCAGAACAGCTAGCCTCTATACTCAGAACAACTAGCCTTTACAGCTGCACCATCGAGAGCATCCTGGTGGGTTGCATCACCGCCTGGTACGGCAACTGCTCTGCCTCCGACCGCAAGGCACTACAGAGGGTAGAGCGTACAGCCCAGTACATTCTGGGGGCCAAGTTTCCTGCCATCCAGGACCTTTATACCAAGTGGTGTCAGAGGAAGGCCCTAAAAATTGTCAAAGACTCCAGCCACCCTAGTCATAGACTGTTCTCTGCTACTGCACGGCAAGCATTACCGGAATGCCAAGTCTAGGTTCAAGAGGCTCCTAAATAGCTTCTACCCCCACGCCATAAGACTCCTGAACACCTAACCAAATGGCTACCCAGACAATTTCCCCATAATGACAAAGCAAAAATAGTTTTTTAGAAAATGTTGCAAATGTATTCAATATATTTTAAAAAACTCATATTTACATAATTATTCAGACCCTTTACTCAGTACTTTGTCGAAGCACCTTTGGCAGAGATTACAGCCTTGAGTCTTCTTGGGTATGACACTACAAGCGTGGCACACCTGTATTTGGGGAGTTTCTCCCATTCTTCTCTGCAGATCCTCTCAAGCTCTGTCAGGTTGGCTGGGGAGTGTCGCTGCACAGCTATTTTCAGGTCTCTCCAGATATGTTCGATCGGGTTCAAGTCCGGGTTCTGGCTGGGTCACTCAAGGACATTCAGAGTTCCAAAGCGTTGTCTTGCCAGTGTGCTTAGGGTCGTTGTCCTATTGGAAGGTGAACCTTCGCCCCAGTCTGAGCACTCTGTAGCAGGTTTTCATCAAGGATCTCTCTGTACTTTGCTCCGTTCATATTTCCCTCGACCCTGACTAATCTCCCAGTCCCTTCCGCTGTAAAACATCCCCACAGCATGATGCTGCCTCCACCAATCTTGTTTCTCATGGTCTGAGTCATTTAGATGCATTTTGGCAAACTCCAAGTGGGCTGTCATGTGCTTTTTACTGAGTAGTGGCTTCCGTCTGGCCACTCTACCACATCCTCTATGCACTTCCTGATGAACCCAGTCACTGAGGGGATTTGATTAATCTGGCCTGGGCGTGCGGGTAGGTTTGTTTTTTGAAAGTTGATTGCATTAGTTTTGGAACCGGCTGCCTCCCGGGTACTCGGGCCGGAAGCACATGACCAGCCCACTTGGAGTTTGCCAAAAGGCACCTAAATGACTTCTCAGACCATGAAAAACAAGATCCTCTGGTCCGATGGTACCAAGATTGAACTCTTTGGACTGAATGTCAAGCTTCACGTCTGGAGGAAACCTGGCACCATCCCTACGGTGAAGCATGGTGGTGGCAGCATCATGCTGTGGGGATAGTCAGGATTGAGGCAAAGATGAACGGAGCAAAGTACATAGAGAATTTTAACTGTGCTTAGTTCTATTCCGTTTATTTTTATCCTAAAAAGTCCTTGCCAATGATAAGCATACCCATAACATGATGCAGCCACCACCAGGCTGTGAAAATATGTAGTGGTACTCACTGATTTGCCCCAAACATAACGCTCTGTATTCAGGACAAATTTAATTTCTTTGCCACATTTTTGCAGTTTTATTTTAGTGCATTATTGCAAAGAGGATATTTTTCCTTTTTATGCTGTACAGGCTTCCTTTTCTTCACTCTGTATTGTGGAGTAACTAACTATTTTGCTTTTCCTTTCTGTTATTGACTGTACGTTTGTTTATGTGTAACTCTGTGTTGTTGTTTGTGTCACACTGCTTTCCTTTATCTTGGCCAGGTCGCAGTTGTAAATGAGAACTTGTTCTCAACTGGCCTACCTGGTTAAATAAAGGCGAAATAAATAATAAAAATATCCCTTCCTCTGTCCCACATACATACAACATCTGTAAGGTCTCTGTCAAGTGTTGAATATCGAGCACAGATTCGACTTCAAAAGACCAGGGAGCTTTTCGAAAGCCTCATAAAAAGAAGGGCAGTGATTGGTGGATGGGTAACAATAACACATCAGACATTGATTATCTTTAAGCATGGTCCAATTAATAGTGATGCCGTGGATGATGTATTAAACCACCCAGACACATCAAAGATAATCGTCCTTCTGTACTGAGCTGCAGCCAATGGTGATTTTAAAACCTCTACAGAGTTCAATGGCTGTGATGGTAGAAAACTGAGGATGGATCAACAACGTTGTAGAGACTCAACAATAATGTCCTAAATGGCAAGAGTGAAAACGAAGAATAAAAATATACAGAATACAAAACATTCATCCTGTATGCAACAAAACACTAAAGTAATACTTTGGAAAAAAACAAGGCCATTTTTTCCTGTTTGGGGCAAATCCAACACAACACCTCACTGAGTAACTGCCTCCTTATTTTCAAGCATAGTGATGGCTGCATCATGTTATGGGTCTGCTTGACATAGGCAAAGACTAGGGAGTTTTTCAGGATAAAAATAAACGGGATGGAGCTAAGCACGTGCAAAATCCTAGAGGAAAACCTAAGGAATTCACCTTTCAGCAGGATAATGACCCACACAACACAAGGCTAATTCTACGCTGGAGTTGCCTACCAAGAAGTCGGTGAATGTTCCTTAGTGGCCAATGTAACGGATGTGAAACGGCTAGCTTAGTTAGCGGTGCGACATCCGTTACACCAAGTTACAGTTTTGACTTAAAGGGAAACTTCTGGATTTCGGCAGAGCCCTTTATCTACTTCCCCAACTCAATATTAGGAAGGTGTGCTTAATGTTTTGTACACTCGGTGTATATCTCTCTTGGACTAAGAACATACACATAGCCGGTCTGTCTGTCTTGGACTGTGGTTGTGTAATTCTACTCACTACTTCTTATCTACTCACTCTCATTGGAATGCTCCTATGTACATAAATGCATCTCAGATTAGGAGTGCTGATCTCGGATCAGTTTAGTATTTTCGATAATAATTAATTTTGTGACATGGACAAGAGGGGGGGGGATCTGATCCAAGATCAGTACTCCTACTCTGACGCTTTATGAACACAGGAGTTCAAGTGATACATCTTTCCCCCCCAATCCCATTCCTCCCTCTCTAAATGATACATCTCTCCCCCCCAATCCCATTCCTCCCTCTCTAAGTGATACATCTCCCCCCATCCCATTCCTCCCTCTCTAAGTGATACACCCCCCCCCCAATCCCATCCCTCCTCTCTAAGTGATACATCTCTGCCCCCCCAATCCCATTCCTCCCTCTCTAAGTGATACATCTCTCCCCCAATCCCATTCCTCCCTCTCTAAGTGATACATCTCTCCCCCCATCCCATTCCCCCTCTCTAAAGTGATACATCTCTGCCCCCCCATCCCATTCCTCCCTCTCTAAGGGATACATCCCCCCATCCCATTCCTCCCTCTCTAAGTGATACATCCCCCCCCCATCCCATTCCTCCCTCTCTAAGTGATACATCTCTCCCCCAATCCCATTCCTCCCTCTCTAAGTGATACATCTCTCCCCCAATCCCATTCCTCCCTCTCTAAGTGATACATCTCTGCCCCCCAATCCCATTCCTCCCTCTCTAAGTGATACATCTCTGCCCCCCAATCCCATTCCTCCCTCTCTAAGTGATACATCTCCCCCCCAATCCCATTCCTCCCTCTCTAAGTGATACATCTCTCTCCCCCCCAATCCCATTCCTCCCTCTCTAAGTGATACAGGGGAGGGAGCCACCACCAGATACCCTGGAGCTTTCTACATCTTCCAGATCAAAGGACCGGGCAACGAGGGACGAGAGTTCTACATGAGGGTGAGGGAGGGAGGAGCATTCTACAAGAGGGAGAGGGAGGGAGGAGCGCTCTACAGGAGGGAGAGGGAGGGAGGAGCGCTCTACAGGAGGGAGAGGGAGGGAGGAGCATTCTACAAGAGGGAGAGGGAGGGAGGAGCGCTTTACAGGAGGGATAGGGAGGGAGGGAGGAGCATTCTACAAGAAGGAGGGAGGGAGGGAGGCAGGGAGGGCGCTCTACAGGAGGGAGAGGGAGGGAGGGAGGGAGGAGCATTCTACAAGAGGGAGAGGGAGGGAGGGAGGAGCGCTCTACAGGAGGGGAGAGGGAGGGAGGGAGGGAGGGAGGAGCATTCTACAAGAAGGAGGGAGGGAGGGAGGCAGGGAGGGGCGCTCTACAGGAGGGAGAGGGAGGGAGGGAGGAGCATTCTACAAGAGGGAGGGAGGGAGGGAGAGAGGGGAGTTTTAGATGAGGGAGGGAGGAGCGCTCTACAGGAGGGAGAGGGAGGGAGGGAGGAGCATTCTACAAGGAGGGAGGGAGGGAGGCAGGGAGGGGCGCTCTACAGGAGGGAGAGGGAGGGAGGGAGGAGCATTCTACAAGAGGGAGGGAGGGAGGGAGGGAGGGGAGTTTTAGATGAGGGAGGGAGGAGCGCTCTACAGGAGGGAGAGGGAGGGAGGGAGGGAGGAGCATTCTACAAGGAGGGAGGGAGGGAGGCAGGGAGGGGCGCTCTACAGGAGGGAGAGGGAGGGAGGGAGGAGCATTCTACAAGAGGGAGGGAGGGAGGGAGGGGAGTTTTAGATGAGGGAGGGAGGAGCGTTCTACATGAGGGATAGGGAGGGAGGGAGGAGCATTCTACAAGAGTGAGGGGGAGGGAGGGAAGGAGGGAAGAGAGTTTTAGATGAGGGAGGGAGGAGCGTTCTACATGAGGGAGGGAGGAGCGTTCTACATGAGGGGAGAGGGAGGGAGGAGCGTTCTACATGAGGGAGAGGGAGGGAGGGAGGGAGGGAGGGAGGAGCGTTCTACATGAGGGAGAGGGAGGGAGGGAGGAGCATTCTACAAGAAGGAGGGGAGGGAGGGAGGCAGGGATGGGCGCTCTACAGGAGGGAGAGGGAGGGAGGGAGGAGCATTCTACAAGAGGGAGGGAGGGAGGGAGGAGGAGAGTTTTAGATGAGGGAGGGAGGAGCGTTCTACATGAGGGAGAGGGAGGGAGGAGCGTTCTACATGAGGGAGAGGGAGGGAGGAGCGTTCTACATGAGGGAGAGGGAGGGAGGAGCGTTCTACATGAGGGGGAGGGAGGGAGGAGCATTCTACAAGAGTGAGGGGAGGGAGGGAAGGAGGGAGGAGAGTTTTAGATGAGGGAGGGAGGAGCGTTCTACATGAGGGAGAGGGAGGGAGGAGCGTTCTACATGAGGGAGAGGGAGGGAGGAGCGTTCTACATGAGGGGGAGGGAGGGAGGAGCGTTCTACATTAGGGGAGGAAGGAGCGTTCTACATGAGGGGGAGGGAGGAGCGTTCTACAGGAGGTAGAGAGGAAGGTTCTACAGGAGGTAGAGAGGAAGGTTCTACAGGAGGGAGAGGGAGGGAGGGAGGAGCGTTCTACATGAGGGAGAGGGAGGGAGGAGCGTTCTACATGAGGGGGAGGGAGGGAGGAGCGTTCTACATGAGGGGAGGGAGGGAGGAGCGTTCTACATGAGGGGAGGGAGGGAGGAGCGTTCTACATGAGGGGGAGGGAGGGAGGAGCGTTCTACATGAGGGGGAGGGAGGGAGGAGCGTTCTACATGAGGGAGAGGGAGGGAGGAACGTTCTACAGGAGGTAGAGAGGAAGGTTCTACAGGAGGTAGAGGGAGGGAGGGAGGATCGTTCTACATGAGGGAGAGGGAGGGAGAGAGGAGCGTTCTACATGAGGGAGGGAGAGGGAGGGAGGGAGGAGCGTTCCAAATGAGGGAGAGGGAGGAGCGTTCTACAGGAGGGAGGAGAGTTCTACGGGAGGGAGGGAGGGAGGAGCATTCTACAAGAGGGAGAGGGAGGGAGGGAGGAGCGCTCTACAGGAGGGAGAGGGAGGGAGGGAGGGAGGAGCATTCTACAAGAAGGAGGGAGGGAGGGAGGCAGGGAGGGGCGCTCTACAGGAGGGAGAGGGAGGGAGGAGCATTCTACAAGAGGGAGAGGGAGGGAGGGAGGGAGGAGCGCTCTACAGGAGGGAGAGGGAGGGAGGGAGGAGCATTCCACAAGAAGGAGGGAGGGAGGGAGGCAGGGAGGGGCGCTCTACAGGAGGGAGAGGGAGGGAGGGAGGAGCATTCTACAAGAGGGAGGGAGGGAGGGAGGGGAGTTTTAGATGAGGGAGGGAGGAGCGTTCTACATTTACATTTACATTTAAGTCATTTAGCAGACGCTCTTATCCAGAGCGACTTACAAATTGGTGCTTTCACCTTATGACATCCAGTGGAACAGCCACTTTACAATAGTGCATCTAGGTCTTTTAAGGGGGGGTGAGAAGGATTACTTTATCCTATCCTAGGTATTCCTTAAAGAGGTGGGGTTTCAGGTGTCTCCGGAAGGTGGTGATTGACTCCGCTGTCCTGGCGTCGTGAGGGAGTTTGTTCCACCATTGGGGGGCCAGAGCAGCGAACAGTTTTGACTGGGCTGAGCGGGAACTGTACTTCCTCAGTGGTAGGGAGGCGAGCAGGCCAGAGGTGGATGAACGCAGTGCCCTTGTTTGGGTGTAGGGCCTGATCAGAGCCTGGAGGTACTGAGGTGCCGTTCCCCTCACAGCTCCGTAGGCAAGCACCATGGTCTTGTAGCGGATGCGAGCTTCAACTGGAAGCCAGTGGAGAGAGCGGAGGAGCGGGGTGACGTGAGAGAACTTGGGAAGGTTGAACACCAGACGGGCTGCGGCGTTCTGGATGAGTTGTAGGGGTTTAATGGCACCGGCAGGGAGCCCAGCCAACAGCGAGTTGCAGTAATCCAGACGGGAGATGACAAGTGCCTGGATTAGGACCTGCGCCGCTTCCTGTGTGAGGCAGGGTCGTACTCTGCGGATGTTGTAGAGCATGAACCTACAGGAACGGGCCACCGCCTTGATGTTAGTTGAGAACGACAGGGTGTTGTCCAGGATCACGCCAAGGTTCTTAGCGCTCTGGGAGGAGGACACAATAGAGTTGTCAACCGTGATGGCGAGATCATGGAACGGGCAGTCCTTCCCCGGGAGGAAGAGCAGCTTCGTCTTGCCGAGGTTCAGCTTGAGGTGGTGATCCGTCATCCACACTGATATGTCTGCCAGACATGCAGAGATGCGATTCGCCACCTGGTCATCAGAAGGGGGAAAGGAGAAGATTAATTGTGTGTCGTCTGCATAGCAATGATAGGAGAGACCATGTGAGGTTATGACAGAGCCAAGTGACTTGGTGTATAGCGAGAATAGGAGAGGGCCTAGAACAGAGCCCTGGGGGACGCCAGTGGTGAGAGCGCGTGGTGAGGAGACAGATTCTCGCCACGCCACCTGGTAGGAGCGACCTGTCAGGTAGGACGCAATCCAAGCGTGGGCCGCGCCGGAGATGCCCAACTCGGAGAGGGTGGAGAGGAGGATCTGATGGTTCACAGTATAGAAGGCAGCCGATAGGTCTAGAAGGATGAGAGCAGAGGAGAGAGAGTTAGCTTTAGCAGTGCGGAGCGCCTCCGTGATACAGAGAAGAGCAGTCTCAGTTGAATGACTAGTCTTGAAACCTGACTGATTTGGATCAAGAAGGTCATTCTGAGAGAGATAGCGGGAGAGCTGGCCAAGGACGGCACGTTCAAGAGTTTTGGAGAGAAAAGAAAGAAGGGATACTGGTCTGTAGTTGTTGACATCGGAGGGATCGAGTGTAGGTTTTTTCAGAAGGGGTGCAACTCTCGCTCTCTTGAAGACGGAAGGGACGTAGCCAGCGGTCAGGGATGAGTTGATGAGCGAGGTGAGGTAAGGAGAAGGTCTCCGGAAATGGTCTGGAGAAGAGAGGAGGGGATAGGGTCAAGCGGGCAGGTTGTTGGGCGGCCGGCCGTCACAAGACGCGAGATTTCATCTGGAGAGAGAGGGGAGAAAGAGGTCAGAGCACAGTGTAGGGCAGTGTGAGCAGAACCAGCGGTGTCGTTTGACTTAGCAAACGAGGATCGGATGTCGTCGACCTTCTTTTCAAAATGGTTGACGAAGTCATCTGCAGAGAGGGAGGAGGGAGGAGAAGGTGGCAAAGAGCTTCCTAGGGTTAGAGGCAGATGCTTGGAATTTAGAGTGGTAGAAAGTGGCTTTAGCAGCAGAGACAGAAGAGGGAAATGTAGAGAGGAGGGAGTGAAAGGATGCCAGGTCCGCAGGGAGGCGAGTTTTCCTCCATTTCCGCTCGGCTGCCCGGAGCCCTGTTCTGTGAGCTCGCAATGAGTCGTCGAGCCACGGAGCGGGAGGGGAGGACCGAGCCGGCCTGGAGGATAGGGGACATAGAGAGTCAAAGGATGCAGAAAGGGAGGAGAGGAGGGTTGAGGAGGCAGAATCAGGAGATAGGTTGGAGAAGGATTGAGCAGAGGGAAGAGATGATAGGATGGAATAGGAGAGAGTAGCGGGGGAGAGAGAGCGAAGGTTGGGACGGCGCGATACCATCCGAGTAGGGGCAGTGTGGGAAGTGTTGGATGAGAGCGAGAGGGAAAAGGATACAAGGTAGTGGTCGGAGACTTGGAGGGGAGTTGCAATGAGGTTAGTGGAAGAACAGCATCTAGTAAAGATGAGGTCGAGCGTATTGCCTGCCTTGTGAGTAGGGGGAAGGTGAGAGGGTGAGGTCAAAAGAGGAGAGGAGTGGAAAGAAGGAGGCAGAGAGGAATGAGTCAAAGGTAGACGTGGGGAGGTTAAAGTCGCCCAGAACTGTGAGAGGTGAGCCGTCCTCAGGAAAGGAGCTTATCAAGGCATCAAGCTCATTGATGAACTCTCCGAGGGAACCTGGAGGGCGATAAATGATAAGGATGTTAAGCTTGAAAGGGCTGGTAACTGTGACAGCATGGAATTCAAAGGAGGCGATAGACAGATGGGTAAGGGGAGAAAGAGAGAATGACCACTTGGGAGAGATGAGGATCCCGGTGCCACCACCCCGCTGACCAGAAGCTCTCGGGGTGTGCGAGAACACAAGTGGGCGGACGAAGAGAGAGCAGTAGGAGTAGCAGTGTTATCTGTGGTGATCCATGTTTCCGTCAGTGCCAAGAAGTCGAGGGACTGGAGGGAGGCATAGGCTGAGATGAGCCTTGTTGGCCGCAGATCGGCAGTTCCAGAGGCTACCGGAGACCTGGAACTCCACGTGGGTCGTGCGCGCTGGGACCACCAGATTAGGGTGGCCGCGGCCACGCGGTGTGGAGCGTTTGTATGGTCTGTGCAGAGAGGAGAGAACAGGGATAGACAGACACATAGTTGACAGGCTACAGAAGAGGCTACGCTAATGCAAAGGAGATTGGAATGACAAGTGGACTACACGTCTCGAATGTTCAGAAAGTCAACCTTACGTAGCAAGAATCTTATTGACTAAAATGATTAAAATGATACAGTACTGCTGAAGTAGGCTAGCTGGCAGTGGCTGCGTTGTTGACTTTGTAGGCTAGCTGGCAGTGGCTGCGTTGTTGACACTACACTAATCAAGTCGTTCCGTTGAGTGTGATAGTTTCTACAGTGCTGCTATTCGGGGGCTAGCTGGCTAGCTAGCAGTGTTGATTACGTTACGTTGCGTTAAAAGAACGACAATAGCTGGCTAGCTAACCTAGAAAATCGCTCTAGACTACACAATTATCTTTGATACAAAGACTGCTATGTAGCTAGCTACGATCAAACAAATCAAACCGTTGTACTGTAATGAAATGAAATGAAAATGTGATACTACCTGTGGAGCGAAGCGGAATGCGACCGGGTTGTTGAGTGAGGAAGTTCTATTCGGTAGACGTTGGCTAGCTAGCAGTGTCTCCTACGTTAAGGACGACAAATAGCTGGCTAGCTAACCTCGGTAAATTAAGATAATCACTCTAAGACTACACACTCTAAACTACACAATTATCTTGGATACGAAGACAGCAAAGACAACTATGTAGCTAGCTAACACTACACTAATCAAGTCGTTCAGTTGAGTGTAATAGTTTTTACAGTGCTGCTATTCGGTAGACGGTGGACGTTTGCTAGCTGGCTAGCTGGCTAGCTGCTGGGCAGATAGCAGTGTAGACTACGTTAGGACGACGAAATACGATAATTACGCAATTATCTTTGATACAAAGACGGCTATGTAGCTAGCTAAGAAGAAATTGCTAAGATTAGACAAATCAAACCGTTGTACTATAATGAAATGTAATGAAATGTAATGAAAAGTTATACTACCTGCGGACCGAAGTGCGGATGCGACCACTCGCTCCAACCCGGAAGTGGATTTATGGCTGTCCCTTTCCCTACATGAGGGAGAGGGAGGGAGGAGCGTTCTACATGAGGGAGAGGGAGGGAGGAGCGTTCTACATGAGGGAGAGGGAGGGAGGAGCGTTCTACATGAGGGGGAGGGAGGGAGGAGCGTTCTACATGAGGGGAGGGAGGAGCGTTCTACATGAGGGGGGGAGGGAGGAGCGTTCTACATCTGAGGGGGGGGGGGGAGGGAGGAGCGTTCTACAGGAGGTAGAGAGGAAGGTTCTACAGGAGGGGGAGGGAGGGAGGGAGGGAGGAGCGTTCTACATGAGGGAGAGGGAGGGAGGAGCGTTCTACATGAGGGTGAGGGAGGGAGGAGCGTTCTACATGAGGGGGAGGGAGGGAGGAGCGTTCTACATGAGGGAGAGGAGGGAGGAGCGTTCTACATGAGGGAGGGAGAGGAGCGTTCTACATGAGGGAGAGGGAGGGAGGATGATGAGGGGGAGGGAGGGAGGAGCATTCTACAGGAGGTAGAGAGGAAGGTTCTACAGGAGGTAGGGAGAGGAAGGTTCTACAGGAGGTAGGGAGGGGGAGGGAGGGAGGAGGGTTCTACATGAGGGAGAGGGAGGGGAGAGGGAGGGAGGGAGGAGGAGCGTTCTACATGAGGGGGAGGGAGGAGCGTTCTACATGAGGGGGAGGGAGGGAGGAGCGTTCTACATGAGGGGGGAGGGAGGGGAGGAGCGTTCTACATGAGGGAGAGGGAGGGAGGAGCGTTCTACAGGTGCGTTCTACATGAGGGAGAGGGAGGGAGGAGCGTTCTACATGAGGGGAGGGAGGGAGGAGCGTTCTACATGAGGGAGAGGGAGGGGATGAGGGGGAGGAGCGTTCTACAGGAGGGAGAGGGAGGGAGGGAGGAGCGTTCTACATGAGGGAGAGGGAGGGAGGGAGGAGCGTTCCAAATGAGGGAGAGGGAGGAGCGTTCTACAGGAGGGAGAAGAGTTCTACGGGAGGGTGGGAGGGAGGGAGGAGCGTTCTACATGAGGGAGAGGGAGGGAGGAGCGTTCTACATGAGGGGGAGGGAGGGAGGAGCATTCTACAGGAGGTAGAGAGGAAGGTTCTACAGGAGGTAGAGGGAGGGAGGGAGGGAGGAGAGTTCTACATGAGGGAGAGGAGGGAGGGAGGGAGGAGGTGCGTTCTACATGAGGGAGAGGGAGGAGGTGCGTTCTACATGAGGAGAGAGGGAGGGAGGAGCGTTCTACATGAGGGGGAGGGAGGGAGGAGCGTTCTACATGAGAGGGGGAGGGGGAGGGAGGAGCAGGAGGTAGAGGGAGGGAGGAGCGTTCTACAGGATGAGGGGAGGGAGGGAGGAGCGTTCTACATGAGGGAGAGGGAGGGAGGAGCGTTCTACATGAGGGGAGGGAGGGAGGAGCGTTCTACATGAGGGAGAGGGAGGGAGGGAGGAGCGTTCTACAGGAGGGAGAGGGAGGGAGGGAGGAGCGTTCTACATGAGGGAGAGGGAGGGAGGGAGGAGCGTTCCAAATGAGGGAGAGGGAGGAGCGTTCTACAGGAGGGAGAAGAGTTCTACGGGAGGGTGGGAGGGAGGGAGGAGCGTTCTACATGAGGGAGAGGGAGGGAGGAGCGTTCTACATGAGGGGGAGGGAGGGAGGAGCATTCTACAGGAGGTAGAGAGGAAGGTTCTACAGGAGGTAGAGGGAGGGAGGGAGGGAGGAGAGTTCTACATGAGGGAGAGGGAGGGAGGGAGGAGCGTTCTACATGAGGGAGAGGGAGGGAGGTGCGTTTCTACATGAGGGAGAGGGAGGGAGGGAGGAGCGTTCCAAATGAGGGAGAGGGGAGGAGCGTTCTACAGGAGGGAGGAGAGTTCTACGGGAGGGTGGGAGGGAGGGAGGAGCGTTCTACATGAGGGAGAGGGAGGGAGGAGCGTTCTACATGAGGGGAGGGAGGGAGGAGCGTTCTACAGGAGGTAGAGAGGAAGGTTCTACAGGAGGTAGAGGGAGGGAGGGAGGGAGGGAGGAGAGTTCTACATGAGGGAGAGGGAGGGAGGGAGGAGCGTTCTACATGAGGGAGAGGGAGGGAGGGAGGAGAGTTCCAAATGAGGGAGAGGGAGGAGCATTCTACAGGAGGTAGGAGAGTTCTAGGAGACGGGAGGGTGGGAGGGAGGGAGGAGCATTCTACAAGAGGGAGAGGGAGGGAGGGAGGAGCGTTCTACGGGAGGGAGGAGAGTTCTACGGGAGGGTGGGAGGGTGGAGAGTTCTGCTGGAGGGTGGGAGGGAAGGAGGGAGGAGCGTTCTATGGAGGGTGGGAGGGAGGGAGGAGCATTCTACGGGAGGGAGGAGAGTTCTACGGGAGGGTGGGAGGGAGGAGAGTTCTGCTGGAGGGTGGGAGAGAAGGAGGTTAGGAGCGTTCTATGGAGGGTGGGAGGGAATGAGGGAGGAGCGTTCTACAGCGTGGCTGATGTATTGTTTCCTACCCTGACCACCTGAGGAGCGGCCCGTCAGGAAGTCCAGGATCCAGTATGTGCTTGGTATAGTTGGCCAGGAGATGGGGCACTAAGAGTGTGTTCCGTTAGAGATGCTCTACTCTGCTAGATTCTGATTGTGTTCTCTGAGATTAGAGGTGTCCTCAGCTGTTTGTTTTTTGGTGTGAAATAATCTACTGCAAAGACGGTGATGGAATCTTTCCAACGTACACTGTGGCGTATAATACTGTGCTGGATCCTCTGTGTGCTCATGATTCGTCAGTGTTTGATCTGAAACCATAAATCATGACTTGTGTGTAGGAATGTAGGAAGTGGTTTTATCTTAACCACTGCGATGCGGAAGGGAAAGGCATGTTGCCAGTGCTGCAAGTATTCAGACCCCTTGACTCTTTCCATATTTTGTTACGTTATTCTAAAATTGATTAAATTGTTTGTTTTCCTTATCAATCTACACACAATACCCCATAATGACAAAGCAAAAACAGTTTTTTTTTGGCAAATCTATTAAACATTAAAAAACAGATACCTTATTTACATTCACCTGTAAGTGAACCTGGTCAGTCCTCTCCAGTAACAACCTGTAGTGAACCTGGTCAGTCCTCTCCAGTAACAACCTGTAGTGAACCTGGTCAGTCCTCTCCAGTATCAACCTGGTCTGTCCTCTCCAATAACAACCTGGTCAGTCCTCTCCAGTAACAACCTGGTCAGTCCTCTCCAGTAACAACCTGTAGTGAACCTGGTCAGTCCTCTCCAGTATCAACCTGGTCAGTCCTCTCCAGTAACAACCTGTAGTGAACCTGGTCAGTCCTCTCCAGTAACAACCTGGTCAGTCCTCTCCAGTATCAACCTGTAGTGAACCTGGTCAGTCCTCTCCAATAACAACCTGGTCAGTCCTCTCCAATAACAACCTGGTCAGTCCTCTCCAATAACAACCTGGTCAGTCCTCTCCAGTAACAACCTGGTCAGTCCTCTCCAATAACAACCTGTAGTAAACCTGGTCAGTCCTCTCCAGGATCAACCTGTAGTGAACCTGGTCAGTCCTCTCCAATAACAACCTGTAAGTGAACCTGGTCAGTCCTCTCCAGTATCAACCTGTAGTGAACCTGGTCAGTCCTCTCCAATATCAACCTGGTCAGTCCTCTCCAGTAACAACCTGGTCAGTCCTCTCCAGTAACAACCTGTAGTGAACCTGGTCAGTCCCCTCCAGTATCAACCTGTAGTGAACCTGGTCAGTCCTCTCCAGTATCAACCTGTAGTGAACCTGGTCAGTCCTCTCCAATAACAACCTGGTCAGTCCTCTCCAATAACAACCTGGTCAGTCCTCTCCAATAACAACCTGGTCAGTCCTCTCCAATAACAACCTGGTCAGTCCTCTCCAGTAACAACCTGGTCAGTCCTCTCCAATAACATCCTGGTCAGTCCTCTCCAGTAACAACCTGGTCAGTCCTCTCCAGTAACAACCTGTAGTGAACCTGGTCAGTCCTCTCCAGTAACAACCTGTAGTGAACCTGGTCAGTCCTCTCCAGTATCAACCTGGTCAGTCCTCTCCAGTATCAACCTGGTCAGTCCTCTCCAGTATCAACCTGTAGTGAACCTGGTCAGTCCTCTCCAGTATCGACCTGTAGTGAACCTGGTCAGTCCTCTCCAGTATCAACCTGTAGTGAACCTGGTCAGTCCTCTCCAGTAACAACCTGTAGTGAACCTGGTCAGTCCTCTCCAGTAACAACCTGGTCAGTCCTCTCCAGTATCGACCTGTAGTGAACCTGGTCAGTCCTCTCCAGTATCAACCTGTAGTGAATTTGGTCAGTCCTCTCCAGTAACAACCTGGTCAGTCCTCTCCAGTATCAACCTGTAGCGAACCTGGTCAGTCCTCTCCAATATCAACCTGGTCAGTCCTCTCCAGTAACAACCTGGTCAGTCCTCTCCAGTAACAACCTGTAGTGAACCTGGTCAGTCCTCTCCAGTATCAACCTGTAGTGAACCTGGTCAGTCCTCTCCAGTATCAACCTGTAGTGAACCTGGTCAGTCCTCTCCAATAACAACCTGGTCAGTCCTCTCCAATAACAACCTGGTCAGTCCTCTCCAATAACAACCTGGTCAGTCCTCTCCAGTAACAACCTGGTCAGTCCTCTCCAATAACAACCTGGTCAGTCCTCTCCAGTAACAACCTGGTCAGTCCTCTCCAGTAACAACCTGTAGTGAACCTGGTCAGTCCTCTCCAGTAACAACCTGTAGTGAACCTGGTCAGTCCTCTCCAATAACAACCTGGTCAGTCCTCTCCAATAACAACCTGTAGTGAACCTGGTCAGTCCTCTCCAGGATCAACCTGTAGTGAACCTGGTCAGTCCTCTCCAATATCAACCTGTAGTGAACCTGGTCAGTCCTCTCCAGTAACAACCTGTAGTGAACCTGGTCAGTCCTCTCCAGTAACAACCTGTAGTGAACCTGGTCAGTCCTCTCCAGTATCAACCTGGTCAGTCCTCTCCAGGATCAACCTGTAGTGAACCTGGTCAGTCCTCTCCAGTAACAACCTGTAGTGAACCTGGTCAGTCCTCTCCAGTATCAACCTGGTCAGTCCTCTCCAGTATCAACCTGGTCAGTCCTCTCCAGTATCGACCTGTAGTGAACCTGGTCAGTCCTCTCCAGTATCAACCTGTAGTGAACCTGGTCAGTCCTCTCCAATATCAACCTGGTCAGTCCTCTCCAGTAACAACCTGATCAGTCCTCTCCAGTATCAACCTGTAGTGAACCTGGTCAGTCCTCTCCAGTATCAACCTGGTCAGTCCTCTCCAGTAACAACCTGTAGTGAACATTGGTCAGTCCTCTCCAGTAACAACCTGGTCAGTCCTCTCCAGTATCGACCTGTAGTGAACCTGATCAGTCCTCTCCAGTATCAACCTGTAGTGAACCTGGTCAGTCCTCTCCAGTAACAACCTGGTCAGTCCTCTCCAGTATCAACCTGTAGTGAACCTGGTCAGTCCTCTCCAGTAACAACCTGGTCAGTCCTCTCCAATAACAACCTGGTCAGTCCTCTCCAGTAATAACCTGTAGTGAACCTGGTCAGTCCTCTCCAGTAACAACCTGTAGTGAACCTGGTCAGTCCTCTCCAGTAACAACCTGTAGTGAACCTGGTCAGTCCTCTCCAATAACAACCTGTAAGTGAACCTGGTCAGTCCTCTCCAGTATCAACCTGTAGTGAACCTGGTCAGTCCTCTCCAATATCAACCTGGTCAGTCCTCTCCAGTAACAACCTGGTCAGTCCTCTCCAGTATCAACCTGTAGTGAACCTGGTCAGTCCTCTCCAGTAACAACCTGTAGTGAACCTGGTCAGTCCTCTCCAATAACAACCTGTAAGTGAACCTGGTCAGTCCTCTCCAGTATCAACCTGTAGTGAACCTGGTCAGTCCTCTCCAATATCAACCTGGTCAGTCCTCTCCAGTAACAACCTGGTCAGTCCTCTCCAGTATCAACCTGTAGTGAACCTGGTCAGTCCTCTCCAATATCAACCTGGTCAGTCCTCTCCAGTAACAACCTGGTCAGTCCTCTCCAATAACAACCTGTAAGTGAACCTGGTCAGTCCTCTCCAGTATCAACCTGTAGTGAACCTGGTCAGTCCTCTCTAGTAACAACCTGGTCAGTCCTCTCCAGTAACAACCTGGTCAGTCCTCTCCAATAACAACCTGGTCAGTCATCTCCAGTAACAACCTGTAGTGAACCTGGTCAGTCCTCTCCAGTATCAACCTGGTCAGTCCTCTCCAGTAACAACCTGTAGTGAACCTGGTCAGTCCTCTCCAGTAACAACCTGGTCAGTCCTCTCCAGTAACAACCTGTAGTGAACCTGGTCAGTCCTCTCCAATAACAACCTGGTCAGTCCTCTCCAGTATCAACCTGTAGTGAACCTGGTCAGTCCTCTCCAATATCAACCTGGTCAGTCCTCTCCAATAACAACCTGGTCAGTCCTCTCCAATATCAACCTGGTCAGTCCTCTCCAATATCAACCTGGTCAGTCCTCTCCAATAACAACCTGGTCAGTCCTCTCCAATATCAACCTGGTCAGTCCTCTCCAATATCAACCTGGTCAGTCCTCTCCAATAACAACCTGGTCAGTCCTCTCCAATATCAACCTGGTCAGTCCTCTCCAATATCAACCTGGTCAGTCCTCTCCAATATCAACCTGGTCAGTCCTCTCCAATATCAACCTGGTCAGTCCTCTCCAATATCAACCTGGTCAGTCCTCTCCAATAACAACCTGGTCAGTCCTCTCCAATATCAACCTGGTCAGTCCTCTCCAGTAACAACCTGGTCAGTCCTCTCCAGTATCAACCTGTAGTGAACCTGGTCAGTCCTCTCCAGTATCAACCTGTAGTGAACCTGGTCAGTCCTCTCCAATAACAACCTGGTCAGTCCTCTCCAATAACAACCTGGTCAGTCCTCTCCAATAACAACCTGGTCAATCCTCTCCAATAACAACCTGGTCAGTCCTCTCCAGTAACAACCTGGTCAGTCCTCTCCAATAACAACCTGGTCAGTCCTCTCCAGTAACAACCTGGTCAGTCCTCTCTAGTAACAACCTGTAGTGAACCTGGTCAGTCCTCTCCAATAACAACCTGGTCAGTCCTCTCCAGTAACAACCTGGTCAGTCCTCTCTAGTAACAACCTGTAGTGAACCTGGTCAGTCCTCTCCAGTAACAACCTGTAGTGAACCTGGTCAGTCCTCTCCAATAACAACCTGGTCAGTCCTCTCCAATAACAACCTGTAGTGAACCTGGTCAGTCCTCTCCAGGATCAACCTGTAGTGAACCTGGTCAGTCCTCTCCAATATCAACCTGTAGTGAACCTGGTCAGTCCTCTCCAGTAACAACCTGTAGTGAACCTGGTCAGTCCTCTCCAGTAACAACCTGTAGTGAACCTGGTCAGTCCTCTCCAGTATCAACCTGGTCAGTCCTCTCCAGGATCAACCTGTAGTGAACCTGGTCAGTCCTCTCCAGTAAAACCTGTAGTGAACCTGGTCAGTCCTCTCCAGTATCAACCTGGTCAGTCCTCTCCAGTATCAACCTGGTCAGTCCTCTCCAGTATCAACCTGGTCAGTCCTCTCCAGTATCAACCTGTAGTGAACCTGGTCAGTCCTCTCCAGTATCGACCTGTAGTGAACCTGGTCAGTCCTCTCCAGTATCAACCTGTAGTGAACCTGGTCAGTCCTCTCCAATATCAACCTGGTCAGTCCTCTCCATTAACAACCTGGTCAGTCCTCTCCAGTATCAACCTGTAGTGAACCTGGTCAGTCCTCTCCAGTATCAACCTGGTCAGTCCTCTCCAGTAACAACCTGTAGTGAACATTGGTCAGTCCTCTCCAGTAACAACCTGGTCAGTCCTCTCCAGTATCGACCTGTAGTGAACCTGGTCAGTCCTCTCCAGTATCAACCTGTAGTGAACCTGGTCAGTCCTCTCCAGTAACAACCTGGTCAGTCCTCTCCAGTATCAACCTGTAGTGAACCTGGTCAGTCCTCTCCAATAACAACCTGGTCAGTCCTCTCCAGTAATAACCTGTAGTGAACCTGGTCAGTCCTCTCCAGTAACAACCTGTAGTGAACCTGGTCAGTCCTCTCCAGTAACAACCTGTAGTGAACCTGGTCAGTCCTCTCCAGTAACAACCTGTAGTGAACCTGGTCAGTCCTCTCCAGTATCAACCTGGTCAGTCCTCTCCAGTATCAACCTGGTGAACATTGGTCCTCTCCAGTAACAACCTGGTCAGTCCTCTCCAGTATCAACCTGTAGTGAACCTGGTCAGTCCTCTCCAATATCAACCTGGTCAGTCCTCTCCAGTAACAACCTGGTCAGTCCTCTCCAATAACAACCTGTAAGTGAACCTGGTCAGTCCTCTCCAGTAACAACCTGGTCAGTCCTCTCCAATAACAACCTGGTCAGTCCTCTCCAGTAATAACCTGTAGTGAACCTGGTCAGTCCTCTCCAGTAACAACCTGTAGTGAACCTGGTCAGTCCTCTCCAGTAACAACCTGTAGTGAACCTGGTCAGTCCTCTCCAATAACAACCTGTAAGTGAACCTGGTCAGTCCTCTCCAGTATCAACCTGTAGTGAACCTGGTCAGTCCTCTCCAATATCAACCTGGTCAGTCCTCTCCAGTAACAACCTGGTCAGTCCTCTCCAGTATCAACCTGTAGTGAACCTGGTCAGTCCTCTCCAATATCAACCTGGTCAGTCCTCTCCAGTAACAACCTGGTCAGTCCTCTCCAATAACAACCTGTAAGTGAACCTGGTCAGTCCTCTCCAGTATCAACCTGTAGTGAACCTGGTCAGTCCTCTCTAGTAACAACCTGGTCAGTCCTCTCCAGTAACAACCTGGTCAGTCCTCTCCAATAACAACCTGGTCAGTCATCTCCAGTAACAACCTGTAGTGAACCTGGTCAGTCCTCTCCAGTATCAACCTGGTCAGTCCTCTCCAGTAACAACCTGTAGTGAACCTGGTCAGTCCTCTCCAGTAACAACCTGGTCAGTCCTCTCCAGTAACAACCTGTAGTGAACCTGGTCAGTCCTCTCCAATAACAACCTGGTCAGTCCTCTCCAGTATCAACCTGTAGTGAACCTGGTCAGTCCTCTCCAATATCAACCTGGTCAGTCCTCTCCAATAACAACCTGGTCAGTCCTCTCCAATATCAACCTGGTCAGTCCTCTCCAATATCAACCTGGTCAGTCCTCTCCAATAACAACCTGGTCAGTCCTCTCCAATATCAACCTGGTCAGTCCTCTCCAATATCAACCTGGTCAGTCCTCTCCAATAACAACCTGGTCAGTCCTCTCCAATATCAACCTGGTCAGTCCTCTCCAATATCAACCTGGTCAGTCCTCTCCAATATCAACCTGGTCAGTCCTCTCCAATATCAACCTGGTCAGTCCTCTCCAATATCAACCTGGTCAGTCCTCTCCAATAACAACCTGGTCAGTCCTCTCCAATATCAACCTGGTCAGTCCTCTCCAGTAACAACCTGGTCAGTCCTCTCCAGTAACAACCTGGTCCGTCCTCTCCAGTAACAACCTGGTCAGTCCTCTCCAATATCAACCTGGTCAGTCCTCTCCAATATCAACCTGGTCAGTCCTCTCCAATATCAACCTGGTCAGTCCTCTCCAATATCATCCTGGTCAGTCCTCTCCAATATCAACCTGGTCAGTCCTCTCCAATAACAACCTGGTCAGTCCTCTCCAATATCAACCTGGTCAGTCCTCTCCAATATCAACCTGGTCAGTCCTCTCCAGTATCAACCTGGTCAGTCCTCTCCAGTATCAACCTAGTCAGTCCTCTCCAGTATCAACCTGGTCAGTCCTCTCCAGTATCAACCTGTAGTGAACCTGGTCAGTCCTCTCCAGTATCAACCTGGTCAGTCCTCTCCAGTATCAACCTGGTCAGTCCTCTCCAGTATCAACCTGTAGTGAACCTGGTCAGTCCTCTCCAATAACAACCTGGTCAGTCCTCTCCAGTAACAACCTGGTCAGTCCTCTCCAGTATCAACCTGTCGTGAACCTGGTCAGTCCTCTCCAATAACAACCTGTAGTGAACCTGGTCAGTCCTCTCCAGTAACAACCTGTAGTGAACCTGGTCAGTCCTCTCCAGTATCAACCTGGTCAGTCCTCTCCAATAACAACCTGGTCAGTCCTCTCCAGTAACAACCTGTAGTGAACCTGGTCAGTCCTCTCCAGTAACAACCTGGTCAGTCCTCTCCAGTAACAACCTGGTCAGTCCTCTCCAATATCAACCTGGTCAGTCCTCTCCAGTATCAACCTGGTCAGTCCTCTCCAGTATCAACCTGGTCAGTCCTCTCCAGTATCAACCTGGTCAGTCCTCTCCAGTATCAACCTGGTCAGTCCTCTCCAGTATCAACCTGGTCAGTCCTCTCCAGTATCAACCTGTAGTGAACCTGGTCAGTCCTCTCCAGTATCAACCTGTAGTGAACCTGGTCAGTCCTCTCCAGTAACAACCTGGTCAGTCCTCTCCAGTATCAACCTGGTCAGTCCTCTCCAGTAACAACCTGTAGTGAACCTGGTCAGTCCTCTCCAATAACAACCTGGTCAGTCCAATAAAACGTACTGGATCTGAATGCTGCATCTGGTCAAAGTTATTCTCCTTATGTAACAATGTCATGTCAAAGTTATTCTTCTTATGTAACAATGCCATGTCATAGTTATTCTCCTTATGTAATGATTTTGGGGATTAGCAACAAAAGCCAATAGTGGCCAAAACTGGGAGGTCAAATGAGGATACTTGCTCATATGGAGATCACATGAATAGACTATAACATGGAGATCACATGAATAGACTATAACATGGAGATCACATGAACAGACTATAACAGACTATAACATGGAGATCACATGAATAGACTATAACATGGAGATCACATGAATAGACTATAACAGACTATAATAGACTATAACATGGAGATCACATGAACAGACTATAACATGGAGATCACATGAATAGACTATAACAGACTATAATAGACTATAACATGGAGATCACATGAATAGACTATAACATGGAGATCACATGAATAGACTATAACATGGAGATCACATGAACAGACTATAACAGACTATAACATGGAGATCACATGAATAGACTATAACATGGAGATCACATGAATAGACTATAACATGGAGATCACATGAATAGACTATAACATGGAGATCACATGAACAGACTATAACATGGAGATCACATGAACAGACTATAATAGACTATAACATGGAGATCATATGAACAGACTATACCATGGAGATCACATGAATAGACAATAACATGGAGATCACATGAATAGACTATAACATGGAGATCACATGAACAGACTATAACATGGAGATCACATGAACAGACTATAACAGACTATAACATGGAGATCACATGAATAGACTATAACAGACTATAACATGGAGATCACATGAACAGACTATAACAGACTATAACATGGAGATCACATGAACAGACTATAACAGACTATAACATGGAGATCACATGAACAGACTATAACAGACTATAACATGGAGATCACATGAATAGACTATAACATGGAGATCACATGAATAGACTATAACATGGAGATCACATGAATAGACTATAACATGGAGATCATATGAACAGACTATAATAGACTATAACATGGAGATCACATGAATAGACTATAACATGGAGATCACATGAATAGACTATAACATGGAGATCACATGAACAGACTATAACATGGAGATCACATGAATAGACTATAACAGACTATAACATGGAGATCACATGAATAGACTATAACATGGAGATCACATGAATAGACTATAACATGGAGATCACATGAATAGACTATAACATGGAGATCACATGAACAGACTATAACATGGAGATCACATGAATAGACTATAACAGACTATAACATGGAGATCACATGAACAGACTATAACAGACTATAATAGACTATAACATGGAGATCATATGAATAGACTATAACATGGAGATCACATGAATAGACTATAACATGGAGATCACATGAATAGACTATAACAGACTATAACATGGAGATCATATGAATAGACTATAACATGGAGATCACATGAACAGACTATAATAGACTATAACAGACTATAACAGACTATAACATGGAGATCACATGAATAGACTATAACAGACTATAACATGGAGATCATATGAATAGACTATAACATGGAGATCACATGAATAGACTATAACATGGAGATCACATGAATAGACAATAACATGGAGATCACATGAATAGACTATAACATGGAGATCACATGAACAGACTATAACAGACTATAATAGACTATAACATGGAGATCATATGAATAGACTATAACATGGAGATCACATGAATAGACTATAACATGGAGATCACATGAATAGACTATAACAGACTATAACATGGAGATCATATGAATAGACTATAACATGGAGATCACATGAACAGACTATAACATGGAGATCACATGAATAGACTATAACAGACTATAACATGGAGATCATATGAATAGACTATAACATGGAGATCACATGAATAGACTATAACATGGAGATCACATGAACAGACTATAACAGACTATAACATGGAGATCACATGAATAGACTATAACAGACTATAACATGGAGATCACATGAATAGACTATAACATGGAGATCACATGAACAGACTATAACATGGAGATCACATGAATAGACTATAACATGGAGATCACATGAATAGACTATAACAGACTATAACATGGAGATCACATGAATAGACTATAACATGGAGATCACATGAACAGACTATAACATGGAGATCACATGAATAGACTATAACATGGAGATCACATGAATAGACTATAACATGGAGATCACATGAATAGACTATAACATGGAGATCACATGAACAGACTATAACAGACTATAACATGGAGATCACATGAATAGACTATAACATGGAGATCACATGAATAGACTATAACATGGAGATCACATGAATAGACTATAACAGACTATAACATGGAGATCACATGAATAGACTATAACATGGAGATCACATGAATAGACTATAACATGGAGATCACATGAACAGACTATAACATGGAGATCATATGAACAGACTATAATAGACTATAACATGGAGATCATATGAACAGACTATAACAGACTATAACATGGAGATCACATGAACAGACTATAACATGGAGATCACATGAACAGACTATAACAGACTATAACAGACTATAACAGACTATAACATGGAGATCACATGAACAGACTATAACATGGAGATCACATGAACAGACTATAACAGACTATAACAGACTATAACAGACTATAACATGGAGATCACATGAACAGACTATAACATGGAGATCATATGAACAGACTATAACAGACTATAACATGGAGATCACATGAACAGACTATAACATGGAGATCACATGAACAGACTATAACAGACTATAACAGACTATAACAGACTATAACATGGAGATCACATGAATAGACTATAACATGGAGATCACATGAATAGACTATAACATGGAGATCACATGAATAGACTATAACATGGAGATCACATGAATAGACTATAACAGACTATAACATGGAGATCACATGAATAGACTATAACATGGAGATCACATGAACAGACTATAACATGGAGATCACATGAATAGACTATAACATGGAGATCACATGAATAGACTATAACATGGAGATCACATGAACAGACTATAACAGACTATAACATGGAGATCACATGAATAGACTATAACAGACTATAACATGGAGATCACATGAACAGACTATAACAGACTATAACATGGAGATCACATGAATAGACTATAACATGGAGATCACATGAACAGACTATAATAGACTATAACATGGAGATCACATGAATAGACTATAACATGGAGATCACATGAACAGACTATAACATGGAGATCACATGAACAGACTATAACATGGAGATCACATGAACAGACTATAACATGGAGATCCAATAACTATAACATGGAGATCAGAACAGACTATAACAGACTATAACATGGAGATCCATGGACTATAACATGGAGATCCATGAACAGACTATAACATGGAGATCACATGAATAGACTATAACATGGAGATCACATGAACAGACTATAACAGACTATAACATGGAGATCACATGAATAGACTATAACATGGAGATCACATGAATAGACTATAACAGACTATAACATGGAGATCACATGAACAGACTATAACAGACTATAACATGGAGATCACATGAACAGACTATAACAGACTATAACATGGAGATCACATGAACAGACTATAACAGACTATAACATGGAGATCACATGAATAGACTATAACAGACTATAACATGGAGATCACATGAACAGACTATAACAGACTATAACATGGAGATCACATGAATAGACTATAACATGGAGATCACATGTCCTATAACATGGAGATCATATGAACAGACTATAATAGACTATAATAGACTATAACATGGAGATCACATGAACAGACTATAACATGGAGATCATATGAACAGACTATAATAGACTATAACATGGAGATCACATGAATAGACTATAACATGGAGATCACATGAACAGACTATAACATGGAGATCACATGAATAGACTATAACATGGAGATCACATGAATAGACTATAACAGACTATAACATGGAGATCACATGATCAGACTATAACATGGAGATCACATGAACAGACCTAACATGGAGATCACATGAACAACTATAACATGGAGATCCATGAATAGACTATAACATGGAGATCACATGAATAGACTATAACATGGAGATCCATGAACAGACTATAACATGGAGATCATATGAACAGACTATAAAGACTATAACATGGAGATCACATGAATAGACTATAACATGGAGATCACATGAACAGACTATAACATGGAGATCACATGAATAGACTGAACATGGAGATCCATGAATAGTATCAGACTATAACATGGAGATCACATGAATAGACTATAACATGGAGATCACATGAACAGACTATCAATCACATGAATAGACTATAACATGGAGATCCATGAATAGACTATAACAACTATAACATGGAGATCACATGAATAGACTATAACCTGGAGTCCATGAACAGACTATAACATGGAGATCCATGAATAGACTATAACATGGAGATCCATGAATAGACTATAACAGACTATAACATGGAACCATGAATCAGTCCTATAACATGGAGATCACATGAATAGACTATAACATGGAGATCCATGAACAGACTATAACATGGAGTCCTCTCAGACTATAATAGACTATAACATGGAGATCATGTCAGACTATAACAGACTATAACAATCACATGAACAGACTATAACATGGAGATCATGAACAGACTATAACAGACTATAACAACTATAACATGGAGATCACATGAACAGACTATAACATGGAGATCCATGAACAGACTATAACCTATAACAGACTATAACAGACTATAACATGGAGATCACATGAACAGACTATAACATGGAGATCATATGAACAGACTATAACAACTATAACATGGAGATCCATGAACAGACTATAACATGGAGATCACATGAACAGACTATAACAGACTATCAGTCCTATCCAGTATCAACCATGAATAGACTATAACATGGAGATCACATGAATAGACTATAACATGGAGATCACATGAATAGACTATAACATGGAGATCACATGAACAGACTATAACAGACTATAACATGGAGATCACTTGAATAGACTATAACATGGAGATCACTCTCAGACATAACATGGACCATGAATGAGACTATAACATGGAGATCACATGAATAGACTATAACATGGAGATCACATGAACAGACTATAACAGACTATAACATGGAGATCACATGAATAGACTATAACAGACATGGAGATCACATGAACAGACTATAACAGACTATAACATGGAGATCACATGAATAGACTATAACAGACTATAACATGGAGATCACATGAACAGACTATAACAGACTATAACATGGAGATCACATGAATAGACTATAACATGGAGATCACATGAACAGACTATAGACTATAACATGGAGATCACATGAATAGACTATAACATGGAGATCACATGAACAGACTATAACATGGAGATCACATGAACAGACTATAACATGGAGATCACATGAACAGACTATAACATGGAGATCACATGAATAGACTATAACATGGAGATCACATGAACAGACTATAACAGACTATAACATGGAGATCACATGAACAGACTATAACATGGAGATCACATGAACAGACTATAACATGGAGATCACATGAATAGACTATAACATGGAGATCACATGAACAGACTATAACAGACTATAACATGGAGATCACATGAATAGACTATAACATGGAGATCACATGAACAGACTATAACATGGAGATCACATGAACAGACTATAACACTATAACATGGAGATCACATGAATAGACTATAACAGACTATAACATGGAGATCACATGAACAGACTATAGACTATAACATGGAGATCACATGAACAGACTATAACAGACTATAACATGGAGATCACATGAACAGACTATAACAGACTATAACATGGAGATCACATGAATAGACTATAACAGACTATAACATGGAGATCACATGAACAGACTATAACAGACTATAACATGGAGATCACATGAATAGACTATAACATGGAGATCACATGAACAGACTATAACATGGAGATCATATGAACAGACTATAATAGACTATAATAGACTATAACATGGAGATCACATGAACAGACTATAACATGGAGATCATATGAACAGACTATAATAGACTATAACATGGAGATCACATGAATAGACTATAACATGGAGATCACATGAACAGACTATAACATGGAGATCACATGAATAGACTATAACATGGAGATCACATGAACAGACTATAACAGACTATAACATGGAGATCACATGAATAGACTATAACAGACTATAACATGGAGATCACATGAACAGACTATAACAGACTATAACATGGAGATCACATGAATAGACTATAACATGGAGATCACATGAACAGACTATAATAGACTATAACATGGAGATCACATGAATAGACTATAACATGGAGATCACATGAACAGACTATAACATGGAGATCACATGAACAGACTATAACATGGAGATCACATGAACAGACTATAACATGGAGATCACATGAATAGACTATAACATGGAGATCACATGAACAGACTATAACAGACTATAACATGGAGATCACATGAATAGACTATAACATGGAGATCACATGAACAGACTATAACATGGAGATCACATGAATAGACTATAACATGGAGATCACATGAACAGACTATAACAGACTATAACATGGAGATCACATGAATAGACTATAACATGGAGATCACATGAACAGACTATAACATGGAGATCACATGAACAGACTATAACATGGAGATCACATGAATAGACTATAACATGGAGATCACATGAATAGACTATAACAGACTATAACATGGAGATCACATGAACAGACTATAACAGACTATAACATGGAGATCACATGAACAGACTATAACAGACTATAACATGGAGATCACATGAACAGACTATAACAGACTATAACATGGAGATCACATGAATAGACTATAACAGACTATAACATGGAGATCACATGAACAGACTATAACAGACTATAACATGGAGATCACATGAATAGACTATAACATGGAGATCACATGAACAGACTATAACATGGAGATCATATGAACAGACTATAATAGACTATAATAGACTATAACATGGAGATCACATGAACAGACTATAACATGGAGATCATATGAACAGACTATAATAGACTATAACATGGAGATCACATGAATAGACTATAACATGGAGATCACATGAACAGACTATAACATGGAGACACATGAATAGACTATAACATGGAGATCATGAATGAATAACAGACTATAACATGGAGATCACATGAATAGACTATAACATGGAGATCACATGAACAGACTATAACATGGAGATCACATGAATAGACTATAACATGGAGATCACATGAATAGACTATAACATGGAGATCACATGAATAGACTATAACATGGAGATCACATGAACAGACTATAACATGGAGATCATATGAACAGACTATAATAGACTATAACATGGAGATCACATGAATAGACTATAACATGGAGATCACATGAACAGACTATAACATGGAGATCACATGAATAGACTATAACATGGAGATCACATGAATAGACTATAACAGACTATAACATGGAGATCACATGAATAGACTATAACATGGAGATCACATGAACAGACTATAACATGGAGATCACATGAATAGACTATAACATGGAGATCACATGAATAGACTATAACAGACTATAACATGGAGATCACATGAATAGACTATAACATGGAGATCACATGAACAGACTATAACATGGAGATCACATGAATAGACTATAACATGGAGATCACATGAATAGACTATAACATGGAGATCACATGAATAGACTATAACATGGAGATCACATGAACAGACTATAACAGACTATAACATGGAGATCACATGAATAGACTATAACATGGAGATCACATGAATAGACTATAACATGGAGATCACATGAATAGACTATAACAGACTATAACATGGAGATCACATGAATAGACTATAACATGGAGATCACATGAATAGACTATAACATGGAGATCACATGAACAGACTATAACATGGAGATCATATGAACAGACTATAATAGACTATAACATGGAGATCATATGAACAGACTATAACAGACTATAACATGGAGATCACATGAACAGACTATAACATGGAGATCACATGAACAGACTATAACAGACTATAACAGACTATAACAGACTATAACATGGAGATCACATGAACAGACTATAACATGGAGATCACATGAACAGACTATAACAGACTATAACAGACTATAACAGACTATAACATGGAGATCACATGAACAGACTATAACATGGAGATCATATGAACAGACTATAACAGACTATAACATGGAGATCACATGAACAGACTATAACATGGAGATCACATGAACAGACTATAACAGACTATAACAGACTATAACAGACTATAACATGGAGATCACATGAATAGACTATAACATGGAGATCACATGAATAGACTATAACATGGAGATCACATGAATAGACTATAACATGGAGATCACATGAATAGACTATAACAGACTATAACATGGAGATCACATGAATAGACTATAACATGGAGATCACATGAACAGACTATAACATGGAGATCACATGAATAGACTATAACATGGAGATCACATGAATAGACTATAACATGGAGATCACATGAACAGACTATAACAGACTATAACATGGAGATCACATGAATAGACTATAACAGACTATAACATGGAGATCACATGAACAGACTATAACAGACTATAACATGGAGATCACATGAATAGACTATAACATGGAGATCACATGAACAGACTATAATAGACTATAACATGGAGATCACATGAATAGACTATAACATGGAGATCACATGAACAGACTATAACATGGAGATCACATGAACAGACTATAACATGGAGATCACATGAACAGACTATAACATGGAGATCACATGAATAGACTATAACATGGAGATCACATGAACAGACTATAACAGACTATAACATGGAGATCACATGAATAGACTATAACATGGAGATCACATGAACAGACTATAACATGGAGATCACATGAATAGACTATAACATGGAGATCACATGAACAGACTATAACAGACTATAACATGGAGATCACATGAATAGACTATAACATGGAGATCACATGAACAGACTATAACATGGAGATCACATGAACAGACTATAACATGGAGATCACATGAATAGACTATAACATGGAGATCACATGAATAGACTATAACAGACTATAACATGGAGATCACATGAACAGACTATAACAGACTATAACATGGAGATCACATGAACAGACTATAACAGACTATAACATGGAGATCACATGAACAGACTATAACAGACTATAACATGGAGATCACATGAATAGACTATAACAGACTATAACATGGAGATCACATGAACAGACTATAACAGACTATAACATGGAGATCACATGAATAGACTATAACATGGAGATCACATGAACAGACTATAACATGGAGATCATATGAACAGACTATAATAGACTATAATAGACTATAACATGGAGATCACATGAACAGACTATAACATGGAGATCATATGAACAGACTATAATAGACTATAATAGACTATAACATGGAGATCACATGAACAGACTATAACATGGAGATCACATGAATAGACTATAACAGACTATAACATGGAGATCACATGAATAGACTATAACATGGAGATCACATGAACAGACTATAATAGACTATAATAGACTATAACATGGAGATCATATGAACAGACTATAATAGACTATAATAGACTATAACATGGAGATCACATGAATAGACTATAATAGACTATAATAGACTATAACATGGAGATCACATGAATAGACTATAACATGGAGATCACATGAACAGACTATAATAGACTATAACAGACTATAACATGGAGATCATATGAACAGACTATAATAGACTATAATAGACTATAACATGGAGATCACATGAATAGACTATAATAGACTATAATAGACTATAACATGGAGATCACATGAATAGACTATAATAAACTATAACAGACTATACCATGGAGATCATATGAACAGACTATAATAGACTATAATAGACTATAACATGGAGATCACATGAACAGACTATAATAGACTATAACATGGAGATCACATGAATAGACTATAATAGACTATAATAGACTATAACATGGAGATCACATGAATAGACTATAATAGACTATAATAGACTATAACATGGAGATCATATGAATAGACTATAATAAACTATAACAGACTATAACATGGAGATCATATGAATAGACTATAATAGACTATAATAGACTATAACATGGAGATCACATGAATAGACTATAACATGGAGATCATATGAATAGACTATAATAGACTATAATAGACTATAACATGGAGATCACATGAATAGACTATAACATGGAGATCACATGAACAGACTATAATAGACTATAACATGGAGATCATATGAATAGACTATAATAGACTATAATAGACTATAACATGGAGATCACATGAATAGACTATAATAGACTATAACATGGAGATCATATGAATAGACTATAATAGACTATACCATTCTTCAGACTATAACAGACTATAATAGACTATACCATTCTTCAGACTATAACAGACTATAATAGACTATACCATTCTTCAGACTATAATAGACTATAATAGACTATACCATGGAGATCACATGAATAGACTATAATAGACTATAATAGACTATAACATGGAGATCATATGAACAGACTATAATAGACTATAACATGGAGATCATATGAACAGACTATAATAGACTATAATAGACTATACCATTCTTCATCTTTATTAAGGAAGCAATTGAGACTCCTGCACATGTTTATTATTCATTTAGTTTTTGGAGAAGGAAGCTTGTTAATCTTGAGAACGTCTCGTTGAAGGGCATTAGCGGAGAGAGAGGAAGCATGTCAACAGAACCAACCAGCCTTAAACTCGACGGGCACTAGGACCTAAAACGGGTCTGTGGCTCCAGTGGAAGTTAAGGACGAGGACAGTTTGGGAGAATACCCACTATTCCAGCTGTTCTATAGAGAAGTACTGAAAGAAGTTGTGCGTCTTCCCGGGGCGGGAATATCTGCTTAGCAGGTTTTCATAAATTTGTTTTAGTTTGGTTAACGTGGTTATTGTGAGATGATAATAATTGCTGAAATGTCTAGGAATCGTTTCTACCTATGTATCTCTTCTCATCAGAAGATATAGCTGACTCCTGTCAATTAATTTCTTGAACTATTCTGTCGTCAGAAAGATAAAAAGTCGCAGTCAGTTATTTGAATGTAAATTCTCAGGAACTTTCATGCGGTAATACAGTTGGCTTCGTGCTGCTGTTTATTCTGTTGTGTACTCTGATTACGACTCTATTACAGCATGGCAATGGAATGCATCAAGAACTGCTGCAAGACCTTCCTAGGCAAGGACGCTGAGATAGAGCAGCAAGGTAGGTAAAATTGTTAATTTTATACATATAAAAAATAAATAAATAGCCTATTGGATTACTCCTTGGCTTATATTATATTACATTGATTAGCCTCTATCCTTTGTGTTATTTTTGATCTCTTTTTAATGTAGTATCATATATTTTACAGCCTGATTTATTTTACCAGGCAAGTCGATTAAGAACAAATTCTTATTTATAACGACGGCCTAGGGACAGTGGGTTAACTGCCTTGTTCAGGGGCAGAACGACAGATTTTTACCTTGTCAGCTCGAGGGTTTGAACTTGCAACCTTTCAGTTACTAGTCCAACGCTCTAACCACTAGGCTACCCTGCCGCCCCGTTTATAAAATATGATGGATGTCTACTACTTAGTAAACTGAAGTCCCTCGGAGGAAAAATAATGGTTTATTCTACTTTGTAGTGATTACAATGAAGATGCCCCCTGCCAGAGCTATCTCAGGTGGCCCCAGGAAGGGTGTAGGGGTATCAGAGGACTATCTCCTCTCTAAACTCCCCTTGGATGGAAAAGAGATCCCCTTTGTCCTCCCCACGTTCAAACCTTCCTACATCCAACCACGAGGATCACGTTACCTCGGCTACCAGACACCAGGGCTACACAGTATGTATCAAGTCAATCAATCAGTGTCTTTACTGTCACAAATGTGGACATTTTTACAACCACCATTGTCTGGGCTTTTCTCAGAGCGAAAATGTATATCAATTAATGTTTTATTGCTAATATCATAATGTACATACTGTATTGATTATGGCAATAATCTCTCTGTGTGTACCCCGGGTTTAGGTGATGTGTTATGTAACTTCTGACCTGTGACCTCTAACCTCTATGTATCCCAGGTTTAGGGGATATGTTAGGTAACCTCTGACCTGTGACCTCTAACCTCTGTGTATCCCAGGTTTAGGGAATGTGTTATGGAACTTCTGACCTGTGACCTCTAACCTCTATGTACCCCAGGTTCAGCCAGGAGCACCTATGCAGAGAGGAAGGCGGAGCTGTCAGGGGCCAGTCACATAGTCTATAACCCCGACTCCTCCCCCAACATGTCTCCCGGAACAACACGACACAGCAATCTGAAAAAGAGTTCCCGGGGCTCAGAATCAGGTGTGTGTACTGTAATATCACCCCTGACCCCTAACCCTGTACTGTAATATCACCCTGACCCCTAACCCTGTACTGTAATATCACCCTGACCCCTAACCCTGTACTGTAATATCACCCCTGATCCCTAACCCTGTACTGTAATATCACCCCTGACCCCTAACCCTGTACTGTAATATCACCCTGACCCCTAACCCTGTACTGTAATATCACCCTGACCCCTAACCCTGTACTGTAATATCACCCCTGACCCCTAACCCTGTACTGTAATATCACCCCTGACCCCTAACCCTGTACTGTAATATCACCCCTGACCCCTAACCCTGTACTGTAATATCACCCTGACCCCTAACCCTGTACTGTAATATCACCCCTGACCCCTAACCCTGTACTGTAATATCACCCCTGACCCCTAACCCTGTACTGTAATATCACCCTGACCCCTAACCCTGTACTGTAATATCACCCTGACTCCTAACCCTGTACTGTAATATCACCCTGACCCCTGTACTGTAATATCACCCTGACCCCTAACCCTGTACTGTAATATCACCCTGACCCTGTACTGTAATATCACCCCTGACCCCTAACCCTGTACTGTAATATCACCCTGACCCTGTACTGTAATATCACCCTGACCCCTGACCCTGTACTGTAATATCACCCTGACCCCTGACCCTGTACTGTAATATCACCCTGACCCTGTACTGTATTTCACCCCTGACCCCTAGTGTACTGTATTTCACCCCTGACCCCTAGTGTACTGTAATATCACCCCTGACCCCTAGTGTACTGTAATATCACCCCTGACCCCTAACCCTGTACTGTAATATCACCCTGACCCCTGACCCTGTACTGTAATATCACCCTGACCCTGTACTGTATTTCACCCCTGACCCCTAGTGTACTGTAATATCATCCCTGACCCCTAGTGTACTGTAATATCACCCTGACCCCTGACCCTGTACTGTAATATCACCCTGACCCTGTACTGTATTTCACCCCTGACCCCTAGTGTACTGTATTTCACCCCGACCCCTAGTGTACTGTAATATCACCCCTGACCCCTAGTGTACTGTATTTCACCCCGACCCCTAGTGTACTGTAATATCATCCCTGACCCCTAGTGTACTGTAATATCATCCCTGATCCCTAGTGTACTGTAATATCATCCCTGACCCCTAGTGTACTGTATTTCACCCCTGACCCCTAGTGTACTGTAATATCACCCCTGACCCCTAGTGTACTGTAATATCACCCCTGACCCCTGACCCCTAGTGTACTGTATTTCACCCCTGACCCCTAGTGTACTGTAATATCACCCCTGACCCCTAGTGTACTGTAATATCACCCCTGACCCCTAGTGTACTGTAATATCACCCCTGACCCCTAGTGTACTGTAATATCACCCCTGACCCCTAGTGTACTGTAATATCAGGGATAAGAAAAGTCTCTCCTCATACCAGCTCATATTAGTTTATATGTGAGGAGAGACCAGGACCTGTGGATCAGGTGTGTACTGTAAAATCAGAAAGAGAAAATAATCCCGTCCTCATATTGCAAATACTGAGATTTTCCTGTGTCTTAGTAACTATTTGCTTGGCTTTCACATTTGGGGAAAAGCTATCTTAGCTTAATACGGTTTGCTTGGCTTTCACATTTGGGGAAAAGCTATCTTAGCTTAATACGGTTTGCTTGGCTTTCAGGTGGGAATGTGACGACTGGGAATCTGAGCAAATCCCTGTTTGACTTGTCCAACTCCAACCCTCCCAGCCACATACAGGTGAGTGAGGATGTTTATGCAGTAACCAAACCACCTGTATTGTTTACCTCTGACACATTCAGTGTGATGCCTCCGTAAGCCAAAGCCTAAATCCACCTGTGAGCTGCCATATCTTTGTGTTCCCGTCGTCCACAGGTAAAGTCGTTGTGCGTCACCTCCCCCCTCCTCCCCCCCGCTCGTCCACAGGTAAAGTCGTTGTGCGTCACCTCCTCTCCTCGGCCACATTCATGGTTTCCATGGACCGTCACTCACCTCTCGGGCCTCTGAAAGACGGCTCAAAGCTCTGTTGATTGTGTTGAAGGAAGTGGTAATCAATCACAATAATTATGTAAGGGTTTGGTTAGGGCTGGTCTGGGTGGGGTCCTTCTTGGCTGTATTAGTAATATAAGGTGTATTGTATTGTACTGTAATCGCCAGTCATCAACAACAGCGTTGGTTACCAGGTATATATTGATAGTGTGAATTTGTTATGAATACTTTTGGTCTCATGTCTTGCCCCCCCCCCCCCCCAAAAAAAAAAAAAACCCACGATAAACATTACAATCTATCGAAACAGAACCTCGTGATAAATAACGTGATAAACTTCAGTTTGACTACGTGTTTCACAGCGTACTGATTATTAGGCTTGCATCCTAAATTGCTCCCTATTCCCTACGTAGTGACCTATGGGCCCTGGACAACAGTAGTTCACTATAAAGGACATAGGGACACATCCTGTACCTGCTTGAACCTGGGCCAGAACTTTGTGATTGGATGCTTAGTGTGTTGTATTGTTAGTTGCTCTCGTGCCTTATCGGGGAAGTCTAGCTGTTGAGCTGATACTGTTTAGTGTAATATGTAGTGTATTATGTAGTGTATTATGTAGTGTATTATGTAGTGTAATATGTAGTGTAATATGTATTATATAGTGTATTATGTAGTGTAATATGTAGTGTAATATGTAGTGTATTATGTAGTGTATTATGTAGTGTATTATGTAGTGTATTATGTAGTGTATTATGTAGTGTATTATGTAGTGTATTATGTAGTGTATTATGTAGTGTATTATGTAGTGTAATATGTAGTGTAATATGTAGTGTATTATGTAGTGTATTATGTAGTGTATTATGTAGTGTATTATGTAGTGTATTATGTAGTGTATTATGTAGTGTATTATGTATTATGTATTGTATTATGTAGTGTAATATGTAGTGTATTATGTAGTGTATTATGTAGTGTAATATGTAGTGTATTATGTAGTGTATTATGTAGTGTATTATGTATTATGTAGTGTAGTGTAATATGTAGTGTATTATGTAGTGTAGTGTAATATGTAGTGTAATATGTAGTGTAATATGTAGTGTATTATGTAGTGTATTATGTAGTGTATTATGTATTATGTAGTGTATTATGTAGTGTAATATGTAGTGTAATATGTATTATATAGTGTATTATGTAGTGTAATATGTAGTGTAATATGTAGTGTATTATGTAGTGTATTATGTAGTGTATTATGTAGTGTATTATGTATTATGTAGTGTAATATGTAGTGTAATATGTAGTGTAATATGTAGTGTATTATGTATTATGTAGTGTATTATGTATTATGTAGTGTATTATGTAGTGTAATATGTAGTGTATTATGTAGTGTATTATGTAGTGTAATATGTAGTGTATTATGTATTATGTAGTGTATTATGTAGTGTAATATGTAGTGTATTATGTAGTGTATTATGTAGTGTAATATGTAGTGTATTATGTAGTGTATTATGTATTATGTAGTGTATTATGTATTATGTAGTGTAATATGTAGTGTATTATGTATTATGTAGTGTATTATGTATTATGTAGTGTATTATGTAGTGTAATATGTAGTGTATTATGTAGTGTATTATGTAGTGTATTATGTATTATGTAGTGTATTATGTAGTGTATTATGTAGTGTATTATGTAGTGTATTATGTATTATGTAGTGTATTATGTAGTGTAATATGTAGTGTAATATGTAGTGTATTATGTAGTGTATTATGTATTATGTAGTGTAATATGTAGTGTATTATGTAGTGTATTATGTAGTGTATTATGTAGTGTATTATGTAGTGTATTATGTATTATGTAGTGTATTATGTAGTGTATTATGTAGTGTATTATGTAGTGTATTATGTAGTGTAATATGTAGTGTAATTATGTAGTGTAATATGTAGTGTAATATGTAGTGTAATATGTAGTGTATTATGTAGTGTATTATGTAGTGTATTATGTAGTGTAATATGTAGTGTAATATGTAGTGTAATATGTAGTGTAATATGTAGTGTAATATGTAGTGTATTATGTAGTGTAATATGTAGTGTATTATGTAGTGTAATATGTAGTGTAATATGTAGTGTAATATGTAGTGTAATATGTAGTGTATTATGTAGTGTATTATGTAGTGTATTATGTAGTGTATTATGTAGTGTAATATGTAGTGTATTATGTAGTAATATGTAATATGTAGTGTATTATGTAGTGTATTATGTAGTGTATTATGTAGTGTATTATGTAGTGTATTATGTATTATGTATTGTATTATGTAGTGTAATATGTAGTGTATTATGTAGTGTATTATGTAGTGTAATATGTAGTGTATTATGTAGTGTAATATGTAGTGTATTATGTATTATGTAGTGTATTATGTAGTGTATTATGTAGTGTATTATGTAGTGTATTATGTAGTGTATTATGTAGTGTAATATGTAGTGTATTATGTAGTGTATTATGTAGTGTATTATGTAGTGTATTATGTAGTGTATTATGTAGTGTATTATGTAGTGTATTATGTAGTGTATTATGTAGTGTATTATGTAGTGTATTATGTAGTGTATTATGTAGTGTATTATGTAGTGTATTATGTAGTGTATTATGTAGTGTATTATGTAGTGTATTATGTAGTGTATTATGTAGTGTAATATGTAGTGTATTATGTAGTGTATTATGTAGTGTAGTGTATTATGTAGTGTATTATGTAGTGTAATATGTAGTGTATTATGTAGTGTATTATGTAGTGTATTATGTAGTGTATTATGTAGTGTATTATGTAGTGTATTATGTATTATGTAGTGTATTATGTAGTGTATTATGTAGTGTATTATGTAGTGTATTATGTAGTGTATTATGTAGTGTATTATGTAGTGTATTATGTAGTGTATTATGTAGTGTATTATGTAGTGTATTATGTAGTGTATTATGTAGTGTATTATGTAGTGTATTATGTAGTGTATTATGTAGTGTATTATGTAGTGTATTATGTAGTGTATTATGTAGTGTATTATGTAGTGTATTATGTAGTGTATTATGTAGTGTATTATGTAGTGTATTATGTAGTGTATATGTAGTGTATTATGTAGTGTATTATGTATTATGTAGTGTATTATGTAGTGTATTATGTAGTGTAATATGTAGTGTATTATGTAGTGTATTATGTAGTGTATTATGTAGTGTATTATGTAGTGTATTATGTAGTGTATTATGTAGTGTATTATGTAGTGTATTATGTAGTGTATTATGTAGTGTATTATGTAGTGTATTATGTAGTGTATTATGTATTATGTATTATGTATTGTATTATGTAGTGTATTATGTAGTGTATTATGTAGTGTATTATGTAGTGTATTATGTAGTGTATTATGTAGTGTATTATGTAGTGTATTATGTATTATGTGTATTATGTAGTGTATTATGTAGTGTATTATGTAGTGTATTATGTAGTGTATTATGTAGTGTATTATGTAGTGTATTATGTAGTGTATTATGTAGTGTATTATGTAGTGTATTATGTAGTGTATTATGTAGTGTATTATGTAGTGTATTATGTAGTGTATTATGTAGTGTATTATGTAGTGTATTATGTAGTGTAATATGTAGTGTATTATGTAGTGTTATGTAGTGTATTATGTAGTGTATTATGTAGTGTATTATGTAGTGTATTATGTAGTGTAATATGTAGTGTATTATGTAGTGTATTATGTAGTGTATTATGTAGTGTAATATGTAGTGTATTATGTAGTGTATTATGTAGTGTATTATGTATGTAGTGTATTATGTAGTGTAATATGTAGTGTAATATGTAGTGTATTATGTAGTGTATTATGTAGTGTATTATGTAGTGTAATATGTAGTGTAATATGTAGTGTAATATGTAGTGTATTATGTAGTGTAATATGTAGTGTAATATGTAGTGTATTATGTAGTGTATTATGTAGTGTATTATGTAGTGTATTATGTAGTGTAATATGTAGTGTAATATGTAGTGTAATATGTAGTGTAATATGTAGTGTATTATGTAGTGTATTATGTAGTATTATTATGTAGTGTATTATGTAGTGTATTATGTAGTGTAATATGTAGTGTATTATGTAGTGTATTATGTAGTGTATTATGTAGTGTAATATGTAGTGTATTATGTAGTGTATTATGTATTATGTAGTGTATTATGTAGTGTATTATGTAGTGTATTATGTAGTGTATTATGTAGTGTATTATGTAGTGTATTATGTAGTGTATTATGTAGTGTATTATGTAGTGTATTATGTAGTGTATTATGTAGTGTATTATGTAGTGTATTATGTAGTGTATTATGTAGTGTAATATGTAGTGTATTATGTAGTGTAATATGTAGTGTATTATGTATTATGTAGTGTATTATGTATTATGTAGTGTATTATGTAGTGTATTATGTAGTGTATTATGTAGTGTATTATGTAGTGTATTATGTAGTGTATTATGTAGTGTAATATGTAGTGTATTATGTAGTGTATTATGTAGTGTAGTGTATTATGTAGTGTATTATGTAGTGTATTATATAGTGTATTATGTAGTGTAATATGTAGTGTATTATGTAGTGTATTATGTAGTGTATTATGTAGTGTATTATGTAGTGTATTATGTAGTGTAGTGTATTATGTAGTGTATTATGTAGTGTATTATGTAGTGTAATATGTAGTGTATTATGTAGTGTATTATGTAGTGTATTATGTAGTGTATTATGTAGTGTATTATGTAGTGTATTATGTAGTGTATATAGTGTATTATGTAGTGTATTATGTAGTGTATTATAGTGTAGTGTATTATGTAGTGTAATATGTAGTGTATTATGTAGTGTAATATGTAGTGTATTATGTAGTGTATTATGTATTATGTAGTGTATTATGTAGTGTATTATGTAGTGTAATATGTAGTGTATTATGTAGTGTAATATGTAGTGTATTATGTAGTGTAATATGTAGTGTATTATGTAGTGTATTATGTAGTGTATTATGTAGTGTATTATGTAGTGTATTATGTAGTGTATTATGTAGTGTATTATGTATTATGTAGTGTATTATGTAGTGTATTATGTAGTGTATTATGTAGTGTATTATGTAGTGTATTATGTAGTGTATTATGTAGTGTATTATGTAGTGTATTATGTAGTGTATTATGTAGTGTAATATGTAGTGTATTATGTAGTGTATTATGTAGTGTATTATGTAGTGTAATATGTAGTGTATTATGTAGTGTATTATGTAGTGTATTATGTAGTGTATTATGTAGTGTAATATGTAGTGTATTATGTAGTGTATTATGTAGTGTATTATGTAGTGTATTATGTAGTGTATTATGTAGTGTATTATGTAGTGTATTATGTAGTGTATTATGTAGTGTATTATGTAGTGTAGTGTATTATGTAGTGTATTATGTAGTGTTATGTAGTGTATTATGTAGTGTAGTGTATTATGTAGTGTATTATGTAGTGTATTATGTATTATGTAGTGTATTATGTAGTGTAATATGTAGTGTATTATGTAGTGTATTATGTAGTGTATTATGTAGTGTATTATGTAGTGTATTATGTAGTGTATTATGTAGTGTATTATGTATTATGTAGTGTATTATGTAGTGTATTATGTAGTGTATTATGTAGTGTATTATGTAGTGTATTATGTAGTGTAATATGTAGTGTATTATGTAGTGTATTATGTAGTGTATTATGTGTATTATGTAGTGTATTATGTAGTGTATTATGTAGTGTATTATGTAGTGTATTATGTAGTGTATTATGTAGTGTATTATTAGTGTATTATGTAGTGTATTATGTAGTGTATTATGTATTATGTATGTAGTGTATTATGTAGTGTATTATGTAGTGTATTATGTAGTGTATTATGTAGTGTATTATGTAGTGTATTATGTAGTGTATTATGTAGTGTATTATGTAGTGTATATGTAGTGTATTATGTAGTGTATTATGTAGTGTATTATATTATGTAGTGTATTATGTAGTGTATTATGTAGTGTATGTATTATGTAGTGTATTATGTAGTGTATTATGTAATATGTAGTGTATTATGTAGTGTATTATGTAGTGTAATATGTAGTGTATTATGTAGTGTATTATGTAGTGTATTATGTAGTGTATTATGTAGTGTATTATGTAGTGTATTATGTAGTGTATTATGTAGTGTATTATGTATTATGTAGTGTATTATGTAGTGTATTATGTATTATGTAGTGTATTATGTAGTGTATTATGTAGTGTATTATGTAGTGTATTATGTATTATGTAGTGTATTATGTAGTGTATTATGTATTATGTAGTGTATTATGTAGTGTATTATGTATTATGTAGTGTATTATGTATTATGTAGTGTATTATGTATTATGTAGTGTATTATGTAGTGTATTATGTATTATGTGTATTATGTAGTGTATTAGTGTATTATGTAGTGTATTATGTATTATGTAGTGTATTATGTAGTGTATTAGTGTATTATGTAGTGTATTATGTATTATGTAGTGTATTATGTAGTGTATTATGTATTATGTAGTGTATTATGTAGTATTATGTATTATGTAGTGTATTATGTAGTGTATTATGTAGTGTATTATGTATTATGTAGTGTATTATGTAGTGTATTATGTAGTGTATTATGTAGTGTATTATGTATTATGTAGTGTATTATGTATTATGTAGTGTATTATGTAGTGTATTATGTATTATGTAGTGTATTATGTAGTGTATTATGTAGTGTATTATGTAGTGTATTATGTAGTGTATTATGTAGTGTATTATGTATTATGTAGTGTAGTGTATTATGTAGTGTATTATGTAGTGTATTATGTAGTGTATTATGTAGTGTATTATGTAGTGTATTATGTAGTGTATTATGTAGTGTATTATGTAGTGTATTATGTAGTGTATTATGTAGTGTATTATGTATTATGTAGTGTATTATGTAGTGTATTATGTAGTGTATGTATATGTATGTATTATGTGTATTATGTAGTGTATTATGTAGTGTATTATGTAGTGTATTATGTAGTGTATTATGTATTATGTAGTGTATTATGTAGTGTATTATGTATTATGTAGTGTATTATGTAGTGTATTATGTATTATGTAGTGTATTATGTAGTGTATTATGTATTATGTAGTGTATTATGTAGTGTATTATGTAGTGTATTATGTAGTGTATTATGTAGTGTATTATGTAGTGTATTATGTAGTGTATTATGTAGTGTATTATGTAGTGTATTATGTAGTGTATTATGTAGTGTATTATGTATTATGTAGTGTATTATGTAGTGTATTATGTAGTATTATGTAGTGTATTATGTAGTGTATTATGTAGTGTATTATGTAGTGTATTATGTAGTGTATTATGTATTATGTAGTGTATTATGTAGTGTATTATGTAGTGTATTATGTAGTGTATTATGTATTATGTAGTGTATTATGTAGTGTATTATGTAGTGTATTATGTAGTGTATTATGTAGTGTATTATGTAGTGTATTATGTAGTGTATTATGTAGTGTATTATGTAGTGTATTATGTAGTGTATTATGTATTATGTAGTGTATTATGTAGTGTATTATGTATTATGTAGTGTATTATGTAGTGTATTATGTAGTGTATTATGTAGTGTATTATGTAGTGTATTATGTAGTGTATTATGTAGTGTATTATGTAGTGTATTATGTAGTGTATTATGTAGTGTATTATGTAGTGTATTATGTAGTGTATTATGTAGTGTATTATGTAGTGTATTATGTAGTGTATTATGTATTATGTAGTGTATTATGTAGTGTATTATGTAGTGTATTATGTATTATGTAGTGTATTATGTAGTGTATTATGTAGTGTATTATGTAGTGTATTATGTAGTGTATTATGTAGTGTATTATGTAGTGTATTATGTATAATATGTAGTGTATTATGTAGTGTATTATGTAGTGTATTATGTAGTGTATTATGTATTATGTAGTGTATTATGTAGTGTATTATGTAGTGTATTATGTATTATGTAGTGTATTATGTAGTGTATTATGTAGTGTATTATGTATTATGTAGTGTATTATGTAGTGTATTATGTAGTGTATTATGTAGTGTATTATGTAGTGTATTATGTAGTGTATTATGTAGTGTATTATGTAGTGTATTATGTAGTGTGTTATGTAGTGTATTATGTAGTGTATTATGTAGTGTAATATGTTATGTAGTGTATGTATATGTAGTGTATTATGTAGTGTATTATGTAGTGTGTTATGTAGTGTATTATGTAGTGTATTATGTAGTGTATTATGTAGTGTATTATGTAGTGTAGTGTATTATGTGTATTATGTAGTGTATTATGTAGTGTAATAATATGTAGTGTATTATGTAGTGTATTATGTAGTGTATTATGTAGTGTATTATGTATTATGTAGTGTATTATGTAGTGTATTATGTAGTGTATTATGTAGTGTATTATGTAATATGTAGTGTATTATGTAGTGTATTATGTAGTGTATTATGTAGTGTATTATGTAGTGTATTATGTAGTGTATTATGTAGTGTATTATGTAGTGTATTATGTAGTGTATTATGTAGTGTATTATGTAGTGTAATATGTAGTGTATTATGTAGTGTAATATGTAGTGTATTATGTAGTGTAATATGTAGTGTATTATGTAGTGTATTATGTAGTGTATTATGTAGTGTATTATGTAGTGTATTATGTAGTGTATTATGTAGTGTATTATGTAGTGTAATATGTAGTGTATTATGTAGTGTAATATGTAGTGTATTATGTAGTGTATTATGTAGTGTATTATGTAGTGTAATATGTAGTGTATTATGTAGTGTAATATGTAGTGTATTATGTAGTGTAATATGTAGTGTATTATGTAGTGTAATATGTAGTGTATTATGTAGTGTATTATGTAGTGTAATATGTAGTGTATTATGTAGTGTATTATGTAGTGTAATATGTAGTGTATTATGTAGTGTATTATGTATGTATGTAGTGTATTATGTAGTGTAATATGTAGTGTATTATGTAGTGTAATATGTAGTGTAATATGTAGTGTATTATGTAGTGTATTATGTAGTGTATTATGTAGTGTATTATGTAGTGTAATATGTAGTGTATTATGTAGTGTAATATGTAGTGTATTATGTAGTGTATTATGTAGTGTATTATGTATTATGTAGTGTATTATGTAGTGTATTATGTAGTGTATTATGTAGTGTATTATGTAGTGTATTATGTAGTGTATTATGTAGTGTAATATGTAGTGTATTATGTAGTGTATTATGTAGTGTGTATTATGTAGTGTATTATGTAGTGTATTATGTAGTGTAATATGTAGTGTATTATGTAGTGTATTATGTAGTGTATTATGTAGTGTATTATGTAGTGTATTATGTAGTGTATATGTAGTGTAATATGTAGTGTATTATGTAGTGTATTATGTAGTGTATTATGTAGTGTATTATGTAGTGTAATATGTAGTGTATTATGTAGTGTATTATGTAGTGTAATATGTAGTGTATTATGTAGTGTAATATGTAGTGTATTATGTAGTGTATTATGTAGTGTATTATGTAGTGTATTATGTAATATGTAGTGTATTATGTAGTGTATTATGTAGTGTATTATGTAGTGTATTATGTAGTGTAATATGTAGTGTATTATGTAGTGTATTATGTATTATGTAGTGTAATATGTAGTGTATTATGTAGTGTATTATGTAGTGTATTATGTAGTGTATTATGTAGTGTATTATGTAGTGTATTATAATATGTAGTGTATTATGTATGTATGTAATATGTAGTGTATTATGTAGTGTATTATGTAGTGTAATATGTAGTGTATTATGTAGTGTAATATGTAGTGTATTATGTAGTGTAATATGTAGTGTATTATGTAGTGTATTATGTAGTGTATTATGTAGTGTAATATGTAGTGTAATATGTAGTGTATTATGTAGTGTATTATGTAGTGTATTATGTAGTGTAATATGTAGTGTATTATGTAGTGTATTATGTAGTGTATTATGTAGTGTATTATGTAATATGTAGTTATGTAGTGTATTATGTAGTGTAATATGTAGTGTATTATGTAGTGTATTATGTAATATGTAGTGTAATATGTAGTGTATTATGTAGTGTATTATGTAGTGTATTATGTAGTGTATTATGTAGTGTATTATGTAGTGTATTATGTAGTGTAATATGTAGTGTAATATGTAGTGTATTATGTAGTGTATTATGTAGTGTATTATGTAGTGTATTATGTAATATGTAGTGTATTATGTAGTGTATTATGTAGTGTATTATGTAGTGTATTATGTAGTGTAATATGTAGTGTATTATGTAGTGTATTATGTAATATGTAGTGTATTATGTAGTGTAATATGTAGTGTATTATGTAGTGTATTATGTAGTGTATTATGTAGTGTAATATGTAGTGTATTATGTATTATGTAGTGTAATATGTAGTGTATTATGTAGTGTATTATGTAGTGTATTATGTAGTGTAATATGTAGTGTATTATGTAGTGTATTATGTAGTGTATTATGTAGTGTATTATGTAGTGTATTATGTAATATGTAGTGTATTATGTAGTGTAATATGTAGTGTATTATGTAGTGTAATATGTAGTGTATTATGTAGTGTATTATGTAGTGTAATATGTAGTGTATTATGTAGTGTATTATGTAGTGTAATATGTAGTGTATTATGTAGTGTATTATGTAGTGTAATATGTAGTGTATTATGTAGTGTATTATGTAGTGTATTATGTAGTGTATTATGTAGTGTATTATGTAATATGTAGTGTATTATGTAGTGTATTATGTAGTGTATTATGTAGTGTATTATGTAGTGTATTATGTAATATGTAGTGTATTATGTAGTGTATTATGTAATATGTAGTGTATTATGTAGTGTATAATATGTAGTGTATTATGTAGTGTATTATGTAGTGTATTATGTAGTGTATTATGTAGTGTATTATGTAGTGTATTATGTAGTGTAATATGTAGTGTAATATGTAGTGTATTATGTAGTGTATTATATGTAGTGTATTATGTAGTGTATTATGTAGTGTAATATGTAGTGTAATATGTAGTGTATTATGTAGTGTAATATGTAGTGTATTATGTAGTGTATTATGTAGTGTATTATGTAGTGTATTATGTAGTGTAATATGTAGTGTATTATGTATTATGTAGTGTATTATGTAGTGTATTATGTAGTGTAATATGTAGTGTATTATGTAGTGTATTATGTAGTGTATATGTAGTGTAATATGTAGTGTATTATGTATTATGTAGTGTATTATGTAGTGTATTATGTAGTGTAATATGTAGTGTATTATGTAGTGTAATATGTAGTGTATTATGTAGTGTATTATGTATTATGTAGTGTAATATGTAGTGTATTATGTAGTGTATTATGTATTATGTATTATGTAGTGTATTATGTAGTGTAATATGTAGTGTATTATGTAGTGTATTATGTATTATGTATTATGTAGTGTATTATGTAGTGTATTATGTAGTGTATTATGTATTATGTAGTGTATTATGTAGTGTAATATGTAGTGTATTATGTAGTGTAATATGTAGTGTATTGTGTAGTGTATTATGTAGTGTAATATGTAGTGTATTATGTAGTGTATTATAGTGTAATATGTAGTGTATTATGTAGTGTAATATGTAGTGTATTATGTATATGTAGTGTATTATGTAGTGTAATATGTATTATGTATTATGTAGTGTATTATGTAGTGTATTATGTAGTGTAATATGTAGTGTATTATGTAGTGTAATATGTAGTGTATTATGTAGTGTAATATGTAGTGTATTATGTAGTGTATTATGTAGTGTATTATGTATGTAATATGTAGTGTAATATGTAGTGTATTATGTAGTATGTATATATTATGTAGTGTATTATGTAGTGTAATATGTAGTGTATTATGTAGTGTGTATTATGTATTATGTAGTGTAATATGTAGTGTATTATGTAGTGTAATATGTATGTAGTGTAATATGTAGTGTATTATGTAGTGTAATATGTAGTGTATTATGTAGTGTATTATGTAGTGTAATATGTAGTGTATTATGTAGTGTATTATGTAGTGTATTATGTAGTGTATTATGTAGTGTATTATGTAGTGTATTATGTAGTGTATTATGTAGTGTATTATGTAGTGTATTATGTAGTGTAATATGTAGTGTATTATGTAGTGTATTATGTAGTATTATGTATGTATTATGTAGTGTAATATGTAGTGTATTATGTAGTGTATTATGTAGTGTATTATGTAGTGTATTATGTAGTGTAATATGTAGTGTATTATGTAGTGTATTATGTAGTGTAATATGTAGTGTATTATGTAGTGTATTATGTAGTGTATTATGTAGTGTATTATGTAGTGTATTATGTAGTGTAATATGTAGTGTATTATGTAGTGTAATATGTAGTGTATTATGTAGTGTAATATGTAGTGTATTATGTAGTGTATTATGTAGTGTATTATGTAGTGTAATATGTAGTGTATTATGTATTATGTAGTGTATTATGTAGTGTATTATGTAGTGTATTATGTAGTGTATTATGTAGTGTAATATGTAGTGTATTATGTAGTGTATTATGTAGTGTATTATGTAGTGTATTATGTAGTGTATTATGTAGTGTATTATGTAGTGTATTATGTATTATGTAGTGTATTATGTAGTGTATTATGTAGTGTATTATGTAGTGTATTATGTAGTGTATTATGTAGTGTATTATGTAGTGTATTATGTAGTGTATATGTAGTGTATGTAGTGTATTATGTATTATGTATTATGTAGTGTATTATGTAGTGTATTATGTAGTGTATTATGTAGTGTAGTGTATTATGTAGTGTATTATGTAGTGTATTATGTAGTGTAATATGTAGTGTAATATGTAGTGTAATATGTAGTGTAATATGTAGTGTATTATGTAGTGTATTATGTAGTGTAATATGTAGTGTATTATGTATTATGTAGTGTAATATGTAGTGTAATATGTAGTGTATTATGTAGTGTATTATGTAGTGTATTATGTAATATGTAGTGTATTATGTAGTGTAATATGTAGTGTATTCATGCAGAGATAATAATACTCAGTCTGTTTGAACATCCTGTTCATGTCCTGTTGATTTCATGTTTTAATGTCACGCAAGGTTGTCTCTGTGTTTATTATGACAGTGTGTCCAGGGCCTAACACGTGTGTGTGTGTGTGTGTGTGTGTGTGTGTGTGTGTGTGTGTGTGTGTGTGTGTGTGTGTGTGTCTGTGTCCCATTGTAGCGTTACGACAGTGTGTCCAGTGTCCAGAGCAGCAGTGCATCGTCCTCCCAGAGGGACTCCCTGGAGAACAGCCGTAGCCTTGGTAACCATTACACATACACACACCCTAGTCGTAGCCTTGGTAACCAATATAAAGGAAACACTAAACCCTGACAACAGAACAAAGACAACAATCCACTTCCTAACAGACTTTGTCAGAATGATTATTTTTTATTTAGGAGGAAAATAGAACACACACACACACACACACACACACACACACACACACACACACATCAATAATTTCACAATGCACAAATGCAGATGGATTTGTTCATGTTCAATAGCTTGTTTTCCATTGATCTGACATGTCCCTCTGTTGGTGTTTTCTATTGATCTGACATGTGTCTCTGTTGGTGTTTTCTATTGATCTGACATGTCTCTCTGTTGGTGTTTTCTATTGATCTGACATGTGTCTCTGTTGGTGTTTTCCATTGATCTGACATGTCTCTCTGTTGGTGTTTTCCATTGATCTGACATGTCTCTCTGTTGGTGTTTTCCATTGATCTGACATGTGTCTCTGTTGGTGTTTTCCATTGATCTGACATGTCTCTGTTGGTGTTTTCCATTGAACCGACATGTCTCCCTGTTGGTGTTTTCCATTGAACCGACATGTGTCTGTCTTTGTAGAGTCCATCACGTTGTCTGGAGATGAGAGAGACTTGGGGAAGGTGTGTGTCCGGCTGAGTTACCAGGAGGCCCTGGAGCAGGTGTGGATCACGTTGGTACAGGTACGGTTATAGGCCGCGGGAGGAAGGGGCTACCCAGGGGACTGAAGGGCCCATTGTACCTGCCTGCTAGGTGACTGAATGGAGCCTCTGTCTCAGATTGTTGGACCAGAAACTCCATCTCCATTTCTCCTCTCTCTCACAAGTCACTACTCTGTTAACTTCTGAGAAGTGTTTTACTGAGGAGAAATAATCACTGCTTTGAGAGGTATTTTAGTGAAGAAAAATAATCACTGCTTTGAGTTTATTTTTCAAAATGTAAAGTAGATTAACAACCACTTCCGTTCCAATCACAAATTAGAAGGTCTGATCATATCACACAATACGATCACAATGTAGAAGCAACTAACAAATAAATGACTTCCAACCAAAAAACAAGAGAAGTCCTGAGACACTTGGTTAGATGTGTCTGTATAATAAATACACTATGATACCTACCGTAGTCAGACCTCTAACTCTGTAGCCGGGCCTCTACCGGGCCTCTAACTCTGTAGCCGGGCCTCTAACTCTGTAGTTAGACCTCTAACTCTGTAGCCGGGCCTCTAACTCTGTAGTCAGACCTCTACCTCTGTAGCCGGGCCTCTACCGGGCCTCTAACTCTGTAGCCGGGCCTCTAACTCTGTAGTCAGACCTCTAACTCTGTAGACTGACCTCTAACTCTGTAGCCGGGCCTCTAACTCTGTAGACTGACCTCTGTCTCTGTAGCCCGGGCCTCTAACTCTGTAGCCGGTCCTCTAACTCTGTAGTCAGACCTCTAACTCTTATTTCTCTCCTTCTCTCAGTGTAAGGATGTGTCCCTCGCTCAGAACAGCAGTGAGCTGCAGCAGATTAGCTTTAAAGGCATCATCACTATGAGCAAACCAGTACAGTTCAAGAGCTCCGTCAAGGAAGGTTCTCCGGTAAGTTATTTAACATTTCTGTTTGACAGAGAGGAAATGAATGCTGATCTAGGATCTGTCCATATAATCTTATTCATTCTGATCTAGGATCTGTCCATATAATCTTATTCATTCTGATCTAGGATCTGTCCATATAGTCTTATTCATTCTGATCTAGGATCTGTCCATAAAGTCTTATTCATTCTGATCTAGGATCTGTCCATATAGACTATATGGACAGATCCTAGATCAGAATGAATAAGATTATATGGACAGATCCACCAGGTACTAGTCAGAGAGGCCTAATCTACCAGGTACTAGTCAGAGAGGCCTAATCTACCAGGTACTAGTCAGAGAGGCCTAATCTACCAGGTACTAGTCAGAGTGGAGTACCATCCTAATCTACCAGGTACTAGTCAGAGAGGCCTAATCTACCATGTACTAGTCAGAGTGGAGTACCATCCTAATCTACCAGGTACTAGTCAGAGAGGCCTAATCTACCAGGTACTAGTCAGAGAGGCCTAATCTACCAGGTACTAGTCAGAGTGGAGTACCATCCTAATCTACCAGGTACTAGTCAGAGAGGCCTAATCTACCAGGTACTAGTCAGAGTGGAGTACCATCCTAATCTACCAGGTACTAGTCAGAGAGGCCTAATCTACCAGGTACTAGTCAGAGAGGCCTAATCTACCAGGTACTAGTCAGAGTGGAGTACCATCCTAATCTACCAGGTACTAGTCAGAGAGGAGTACCATCCTAATCTACCAGGTACTAGTCAGAGTGGCCTAATCTACCAGGTACTAGTCAGAGTGGAGTACCATCCTAATCTACCAGGTACTAGTCAGAGTGGAGTACCATCCTAATCTACCAGGTACTAGTCAGAGAGGCCTAATCTACCAGGTACTAGTCAGAGTGGAGTACCATCCTAATCTACCAGGTACTAGTCAGAGAGGCCTAATCTACCAGGTACTAGTCAGAGTGGAGTACCATCCTAATCTACCAGGTACTAGTCAGAGAGGCCTAATCTACCAGGTACTAGTCAGAGAGGCCTAATCTACCAGGTACTAGTCAGAGTGGAGTACCGTCCTAATCTACCAGGTACTAGTCAGAGAGGCCTAATCTACCAGGTACTAGTCAGAGAGGCCTAATCTACCAGGTACTAGTCAGAGTGGCCTAATCTACCAGATACTAGTCAGAGAGGCCTAATCTACCAGGTACTAGTCAGAGTGGCCTAATCTACCAGATACTAGTCAGAGAGGCCTAATCTACCAGGTACTAGTCAGAGTGGCCTAATCTACCAGGTACTAGTCAGAGTGGAGTACCGTCCTAATCTACCAGGTACTAGTCAGAGAGGCCTAATCTACCAGGTACTAGTCAGAGAGGCCTAATCTACCAGGTACTAGTCAGAGTGGCCTAATCTACCAGGTACTAGTCAGAGTGGAGTACCGTCCTAATCTACCAAGGTACTAGTCAGAGTGGAGTACCATCCTAATCTACCAGGTACTAGTCAGAGTGGAGTACCGTCCTAATCTACCAGATACTAGTCAGAGAGGCCTAATCTACCAGGTACGAGTCAGAGTGGCCTAATCTACCAGGTACTAGTTAGAGTGGCCTAATCTACCAGATACTAGTCAGAGTGGAGTACCATCCTAATCTACCAGGTACTAGTCAGAGTGGAGTACCGTCCTAATCTACCAGATACTAGTCAGAGAGGCCTAATCTACCAGGTACTAGTCAGAGTGGAGTACCATCCTAATCTACCAGGTACTAGTCAGAGTGGAGTACCATCCTAATCTACCAGGTACTAGTCAGAGTGGAGTACCATCCTAATCTACCAGGTACTAGTCAGAGTGGAGTACCATCCTAATCTACCAGGTACTAGTCAGAGTGGAGTACCATCCTAATCTACCAGGTACTAGTCAGAGTGGAGTACCATCCTAATCTACCAGATACTAGTCAGAGTGGAGTACCATCCTAATCTACCAGGTACTAGTCAGAGTGGAGTACCATCCTAATCTACCAGATACTAGTCAGAGTGGAGTACCATCCTAATCTACCAGAACTAGTCAGAGTGGAGTACTGTCCTAATCTACCAGGTACTAGTCAGAGTGGAGTACCGTCCTAATCTACCAGGTACTAGTCAGAGTGGAGTACCGTCCTAATCTACCAGGTACTAGTCAGAGTGGCCTAATCTACCAGGTACTAGTCAGAGTGGAGTACCATCCTAATCTACCAGGTACTAGTCAGAGTGGAGTACCATCCTAATCTACCAGGTACTAGTCAGAGTGGCCTAATCTACCAGGTACTAGTCAGAGTGGAGTACCGTCCTAATCTACCAGGTACTAGTCAGAGTGGAGTACCGTCCTAATCTACCAGGTACTAGTCAGAGTGGAGTACCATCCTAATCTACCAGGTACTACTCAGAGTGGAGTACCATCCTAATCTACCAGGTACTAGTCAGAGTGGAGTACCATCCTAATCTACCAGGTACTAGTCAGAGTGGAGTACCATCCTAATCTACCAGGTACTAGTCAGAGTGGAGTACCATCCTAATCTACCAGGTACTAGTCAGAGTGGAGTACCATCCTAATCTACCAGGTACTAGTCAGAGTGGAGTACCATCCTAATCTACCAGGTACTAGTCAGAGTGGAGTACCATCCTAATCTACCAGGTACTAGTCAGTCAGTGGAGTACCATCCTAATCTACCAGGTACTAGTCAGAGTGGAGTACCATCCTAATCTACCAGGTACTAGTCAGAGTGGAGTACCATCCTAATATACCAGGTACTAGTCAGAGTGGAGTACCATCCTAATCTACCAGGTACTAGTCAGAGTGGAGTACCATCCTAATCTACCAGGTACTAGTCAGAGTGGAGTACCATCCTAATCTACCAGGTACTAGTCAGAGTGGAGTACCATCCTAATCTACCAGGTACTAGTCAGAGTGGAGTACCGTCCTAATCTACCAGGTACTAGTCAGAGTGGAGTACCATCCTAATCTACCAGGTACTAGTCAGAGTGGAGTACCATCCTAATCTTCTATCTCCCCTCCCTCCCTCCCTCGTACTCCCTCCCTCCCTCCCTCCATCCCTCGTACCCTCCCTCCCTCCCTCCCTCCCTCCCTCTCCTCCCTCCCTCCCTCCTCCCTCCCTCCCTCCCTCCCTCCTCCCTCCCTCCCTCTCTCCCTCTCCTCTCTCCCTCTCCCCTCCCTCCCTCCCTCCCTCCCTCCCTCCCTCCCTCCTAGGACACAGTCTTCATGGAGACCTTTGTGTTTACGTTGCGGCTGCAGCAGCTGCGTTGCAGTGCTCTGGTATTCCGGCTGCAGACCCATCACCCCAGGAAGAGAACGGTGGCAGAGTGTGTCCTCTCCCTCAGACAGCTGGGCCCTGAGGAGACACAGCACTGGATGGAGCTCAGCCCCCTTTCCAAGACCACTGTGAGTATAGAGTTGTACAGCATAGAAAGGATGCCTAGAAAGTCCATTCCAACTCAGTGGCCTTGTGGTTTTGAGGGTCCGCCCTGAGATCGGAACTTTGATCAACCGACCGAGTCACACCAAAGCGTGTAAAAATGAGTCAGGAAGGTGACCAAGAACCCGATAGTCAAACTGAGCATTTGGGGACCAAGAACCCGATAGTCAAACTGAGCATTTGGGGAAGAAGGGCCTTGGTCTGGAAGGTGACCAAGAACCCAATAGTCAAACTGAGCATTTGGGGAAGAAGGGCCTTGGTCTGGAAGGTGACCAAGAACCCAATAGTCACTCTGACAGAGCTCCGGAGTTCCTTTGTGGAGATGGGAGAACCTTCCAGAAGGACAAACATCTTTGCAGAACTCCACCAAGTACTTCGCTACTTGAGTCAACTCTCTCCGCTTTTTCTCTCCGCTACAGCTTTCCACGGTGACCTAGTCACGCCCCCTGTCACTCAAGGAGCAGCATTTGATGTTGCTCAACCACGAGACACTTGCGTTCAGTCTACATGGTCAATGCAGCACATGCAACAATGTTGACGACAACAAATGCTGTTTTCACTTTGCTTCTGAATATAAATCCACTAGCGTTCTGTAACTACACTATTAGCTTGTGTTTCTTACATCTGCAAACAGCTAGTTTTCCTTTTCTTAGCATGTTGCCCTAAGTAGATGTCCTAACCGACTTGCCAACGCTATAGTTTGTTAACAAGAAATTTGTGGAGTGGTTGAAAAAATGAGTTTTAATGACTCCAACCTTTCTTTTTTTTTTACATTTTTTGACAACTTTTACTTCACTACATACCTAAAGACAATACTGTACTTTTTACTCCATACATATTCCCTGACTCCTAAAAGTACTAATTACATTTTGAATGCTTAGCAGGACAGGAAAATGGTCTAATTCACACTCTTATAAAGAGAACATCCCTGTTCATCTCTACTGCCTCTGATATAGCAGACTCACTAAAACTCAAATACTTTGTTTGTAAATTATGTCTGAGTGTTGGAGTGTGCCCCTGGCTATCTGTAATGATGTCTGAGTGTTGGAGTGTTCCCCTGGCTATCTGTAATGATGTCTGAGTGTTGGAGTGTGCCCCTGGCTATCTGTAAATGATGTCTGAGTGTTGGAGTGTGCCCCTGGCTATCTGTAATGATGTCTGAGTGTTGGAGTGTTCCCCTGGCTATCTGTAATGATGTCTGAGTGTTGGAGTGTGCCCCTGGCTATCTGTAATGATGTCTGAGTGTTGGAGTGTGCCCCTGGCTATCTGTAAATGATGTCTGAGTGTTGGAGTGTGCCCCTGGCTATCTGTAAATGATGTCTGAGTGTTGGAGTGTGCCCCTGGCTATCTGTAATGATGTCTGAGTGTTGGAGTGTGCCCCTGGCTATCTGTAAATGATGTCTGAGTGTTGGAGTGTGCCCCTGGCTATCTGTAAATGATGTCTGAGTGTTGGAGTGTGCCCCTGGCTATCTGTAATGATGTCTGAGTGTTGGAGTGTGCCCCTGGCTATCTGTAAATAATGTCTGAGTGTTGGAGTGTGTCCCTGGCTATCTGTAAATGATGTCTGAGTGTTGGAGTGTGCCCCTGGCTATCTGTAATGATGTCTGAGTGTTGGAGTGTGCCCCTGGCTATCTGTAAATAATGTCTGAGTGTTGGAGTGTGTCCCTGGCTATCTGTAAATGATGTCTGAGTGTTGGAGTGTGCCCCTGGCTATCTGTAATGATGTCTGAGTGTTGGAGTGTGCCCCTGGCTATCTGTAATGATGTCTGAGTGTTGGAGTGTTCCCCTGGCTATCTGTAATGATGTCTGAGTGTTGGAGTGTGCCCCTGGCTATCTGTAATGATGTCTGAGTGTTGGAGTGTGCCCCTGGCTATCTGTAAATGATGTCTGAGTGTTGGAGTGTGCCCCTGGCTATCTGTAAATGATGTCTGAGTGTTGGAGTGTGCCCCTGGCTATCTGTAATGATGTCTGAGTGTTGGAGTGTGCCCCTGGCTATCTGTAAATAATGTCTGAGTGTTGGAGTGTGTCCCTGGCTATCTGTAAATGATGTCTGAGTGTTGGAGTGTGCCCCTGGCTATCTGTAATGATGTCTGAGTGTTGGAGTGTGCCCCTGGCTATCTGTAAATAATGTCTGAGTGTTGGAGTGTGCCCCTGGCTATCTGTAAATGATGTCTGAGTGTTGGAGTGTGCCCCTGGCTATCTGTAATGATGTCTGAGTGTTGGAGTGTTCCCCTGGCTATCTGTAATGATGTCTGAGTGTTGGAGTGTGCCCCTGGCTATCTGTAATGATGTCTGAGTGTTGGAGTGTGCCCCTGGCTATCTGTAAATAATGTCTGAGTGTTGGAGTGTGTCCCTGGCTATCTGTAAATGATGTCTGAGTGTTGGAGTGTGCCCCTGGCTATCTGTAAATAATGTCTGAGTGTTGGAGTGTGTCCCTGGCTATCTGTAAATGATGTCTGAGTGTTGGAGTGTGCCCCTGGCTATCTGTAATGATGTCTGAGTGTTGGAGTGTGCCCCTGGCTATCTGTAATGATGTCTGAGTGTTGGAGTGTTCCCCTGGCTATCTGTAATGATGTCTGAGTGTTGGAGTGTGCCCCTGGCTATCTGTAATGATGTCTGAGTGTTGGAGTGTGCCCCTGGCTATCTGTAAATCATGTCTGAGTGTTGGAGTGTGTCCCTGGCTATCTGTAAATAATGTCTGAGTGTTGGAGTGTGTCCCTGGCTATCTGTAATGATGTCTGAGTGTTGGAGTGTGCCCCTGGCTATCTGTAATGATGTCTGAGTGTTGGAGTGTTCCCCTGGCTATCCGTAAATTGAAAAAACAAGAAAATTGTGCCATCTGGTTTGCTTCATATAAGGAATTTGAAATGATTTATACTTTTACTTTCGATACTTAAAGTATATTTTATAAATTACATTTACTTTTGACGCTTAAGTATATTTTATAAATTACATTTACTTTCGATACTTAAGTATATTTTATAAATTACATTTACTTTCGATACTTAAGTATATTTTATAAATTACATTTACTTTCGATACTAAAGTATATTTTATAAATTACATTTACTTTTGACGCTTAAGTATATTTTATAAATTACATTTACTTTCGATACTTAAGTATATTTTATAAATTACATTTACTTTCGATACTTAAGTATATTTTATAAATTACATTTACTTTCGATACTAAAGTATATTTTATAAATTACATTTACTTTTGACGCTTAAGTATATTTTATAAATTACATTTACTTTCGATACTTAAGTATATTTTATAAATTACATTTACTTTTGATGCTTAATTAAGTAAATTTAAAACCAAATACTTTTAGACTTTTATTCAAGTAGTATTTTACTGGGTGACTTTCACTTTTCCTCGAGTCATTTTCTATTAACGCATCTTTACTTTTCCTTTCCACCGCTGTAATTGAGTGCAGAAAATGCAGAAATTATAAAAGTGCTGAAATTTGTTTTGTTTGACGTTGAATTGAACAGTGTAAACCAATCAGAATGGAGAAAAGACCCACTGACATCACTTAGAATGTACAGTTGAAGTCTGAAGTTTACATACAACTGAGGTTGGAGTCATTAAAACCTCATTTTTCAACCACTCCACAAGTTTCTTGTTAACAAACTATAGTTTTGTGAAGTCGGTTAGGACATCTACCTTGTGCATGACATAAGTAATTTTTCCAACAATTGTACACAGACAGATTATTTCACTTATCATTCACTGTATCACAATTCCAACAGCTTGGAAAATTCCAGAAAATGATGTCATGGCTTTAGAAGCTTCTGATAGGCTAATTGACATCATTTGAGTCAATTGGAGGTGTACCTGTGGATGTATTTCAATGCCGCTCATCAAGGAAGAAGCCACTGCTCCAAAACCGCCATAAAAAAGCCAGGCTACGGTTTGCAACTGCACATGGGGACAAAGATCGTACTTTTTGGAGAAATGTTCTCTGGTCTGATGAAACAAAAACAGAACTGTTTGGCCATAATGACCATCGTTATGTTTGGAGGAAAAAGGGGGAGCTTGAGAGCCGAAGCATCATGTTGTGGGGGTGCTTTGCTGCAGGAGGGACTGGTGCACTTCACAAAATAGATGGCATCATGAGGAATGAAAATTATGTGGATATATTGAAGCAACATCACAAGACATCAGTCAGGAAGTTAAAGCTTGGTCACAAATGGGTCTTCCAAATGGACAATGACCCCAAGCATACTTCCAAAGTTGTGGCAACATGGCTTAAGAACAACAAAGTCAAGGTATTGGAGTGGCCACCACAAAGCCCTGACCTCAAACCTATAGAACATTTGTGGGCAGAACTGAAAAAGCGTGTGCGAGCAAGGAGGCCTACAAACCTGACTCAGTTACACCAGCTCTGTCAGGAGGAATGGGCCAAAATTCACCCAACTTATTGTGGGAAGCTTGTGGAAGGCTACCCAAAACGTTTGACCCAAGTTAAACAATTTAAAGGCCAAATACTAATTGAGTATATGTAAACTTCTGACCCACTGGGAATGTGATGAAAGAAATAAAAGCTGAAATAAATCATTCTCTCTACTATTATTCTGACATTTAAAATAAAGTGGTGATCCTAACTGACCTAAAACAGGGAATTTTTACTAGGATTAAATGTCAGGAATTGTGTAAAACTGAGTTTAAATGTATTTGGCTAAGGTGTATGTACACTTCCGACTTCAACTGTATGTGTTGCCACCCTAGGATCACTCACTACTCATAAAGCACACTGGGGTCACTCACTACTCATAAAAGCAAATGTAGAACTTATTTCATTGAGAAAAAAAGCCCAAGTTTTCACTCACGAACCTGCAGCCACTAGTTAGCTTGTCAGTGGAGTATCCCTCTAAACACCAACCTGTCCTCTGGGAGTATCCCTCTAAACACCAACCTGTCCTCTGGGAGTATCCCTCTAAACACCAACCTGTCCTCTGGGAGTATCCCTCTGAACACCAACCTGTCCTCTGGGAGTATCCCTCTAAACACCAACCTGTCCTCTGGGAGTATCCCTCTAAACACCAACCTGTCCTCTGGGAGTATCCCTCTAAACACCAACCTGTCCTCTGGGAGTATCCCTCTAAACACCAACCTGTCCTCTGGGAGTATCCCTCTAAACACCAACCTGTCCTCTGGGAGTATCCCTCTGAACACCAACCTGTCCTCTGGGAGTATCCCTCTAAACACCAACCTGTCCACTGGGAGTATCCCTCTAAACACCAACCTGTCCTCTGGGAGTATCCCTCTAAACACCAACCTGTCCTCTGGGAGTATCCCTCTAAACACCAACCTGTCCTCTGGGAGTATCCCTCTAAACACCAACCTGTCCTCTGGGAGTATCCCTCTAAACACCAACCTGTCCTCTGGGAGTATCCCTCTAAACACCAACCTGTCCTCTGGGAGTATCCCTCTAAACACCAACCTGTCCACTGGGAGTATCCCTCTAAACACCAACCTGTCCTCTGGGAGTATCCCTCTAAACACCAACCTGTCCTCTGGGAGTATCCCTCTAAACACCAACCTGTCCTCTGGGAGTATCCCTCTAAACACCAACCTGTCCTCTGGGAGTATCCCTCTAAACACCAACCTGTCCTCTGGGAGTATCCTCTAAACACCAACCTGTCCTCTGGGAGTATCCCTCTAAACACCAACCTGTCCACTGGGAGTATCCCTCTAAACACCAACCTGTCCTCTGGGAGTATCCCTCTAAACACCAACCTGCCCTCTGGGAGTATCCCTCTAAACACCAACCTGTCCTCTGGGAGTATCCCTCTAAACACCAACCTATTCACTGGGAGTATCGTCTTGGTCCCAGCTGCTGCTTTCATGATTCCTTTTACTGCCCAACTATGACGCACTGGCTTATTTGCAGTTTCTTAAGGCACCCAACCAAGCCCTTAGATAACACAGGCCTTAGACAGAGTCATACATAAGAGTCAAATGAATGACATCTAGGGTCAAAGGTCAAAATTTCAGGTAGTCAAGGTCAGGGTGTTGAGCTTCCCTTTAGTTGTGTCCGTCTTTCTGAAATAGACTAACCTGTCCTATGAAGAGTGTGTATTTGAAACAGTGGATACAATACATGCATCTTTAGAAAAAAGCCTTTATGTAGGCTCATTATGTGGAGAGTTGTTGACGGGGGTTATAGGCTCATTATGTGGAGAGTTGTTGACGGGGGTTATAGGCTTTCCTCTAGATGTTGGAACATTGCTGCTATAACAGCCTCCACTCTTCTGGGAAGGCTTTCCACTAGATGTTGGAACATTGCTGCTATAACAGCCTCCACTCTTCTGGGAAGGCTTTCCACTAGATGTTGGAACATTGCTGCTATAACAGCCTCCACTCTTCTGGGAAGGCTTTCCACTAGATGTTGGAACATTGCTGCTATAACAGCCTCCACTCTTCTGGGAAGGCTTTCCACTAGATGTTGGAACATTGCTGCTATAACAGCCTCCACTCTTCTGGGAAGGCTTTCCACTAGATGTTGGAACATTGCTGCTATAACAGCCTCCACTCTTCTGGGAAGGCTTTCCACTAGATGTTGGAACATTGCTGCTATAACAGCCTCCACTCTTCTGGGAAGGCTTTCCACTAGATGTTGGAACATTGCTGCTATAACAGCCTCCACTCTTCTGGGAAGGCTTTCCACTAGATGTTGGAACATTGCTGCTATAACAGCCTCCACTCTTCTGGGAAGGCTTTCCACTAGATTTTGGAACATTGCTGCTATAACAGCCTCCACTCTTCTGGGAAGGCTTTCCACTAGATGTTGGAACATTGCTGCTATAACAGCCTCCACTCTTCTGGGAAGGCTTTCCTCTAGATGTAGGAACATTGCTGCTATAACAGCCTCCACTCTTCTGGGAAGGCTTTCCTCCAGATGTTGGAAGATTGCTGCTATAACAGCCTCTCTTCTGGGAAGGCTTTCCACTAGATGTAGGAACATTGCTGCTATAACAGCCTCCACTCTTCTGGGAAGGCTTTCCACTAGATGTTGGAACATTGCTGCTATAAATAACAGCCTCCACTCTTGTGGGAAGGCTTTCCACTAGATGTTGGAACATTGCTGCGGGGACTTGCTTCCATTCAGCCACAAGAGCATTAATGAGGTCGGGCACTGATGTTGGACCGATTAGGCCTGGCTCGCAGTCGGCGTTCCAATTCAGCCCAAAGGTGTTCGATGGAGTTGAGGTCAGGGCTCTGTGCAGGCCAGTCAAGTTCTGTGGTCCAGAAGTCAGTGGTATGTCAAACCTCAGGAGGGACAGAGAGAGGGAAAGGACATTCTGTGGTCCAGAAGTCAGACACAAATCGTCATTATGCTTTCTCAGAAAAGAGACATTCAACAGAATGTGAATTGATTTGTGAAATGATTTAGTCTACCACTTTATGGTACACATAGACAGCACAAACAAGCACAGAACATTCAATTCCTTTCAGTTAACTCCTAAAAAATATCCATGTGGTATTTTCACTATCTTCTTCAACGTGGTACTCCTTCAAACTAATCCACAATGCAAGATGGCGCCGACAGAGATGGTCACCTGGCTTCGAGTCCTTACACAAGAATTTCACTACACTCACATTAACATCTGCTAACCATGTGTACGTGACCATTAACATTTGATTTGATGATTTGACACAGAAGCAGTTTTACCTACCTAGTCTGGCGTTACCATACCTCCAAATCACGTTGTCGTTACGTCACTACCTAGTCTGGCGTTACCATACCTCCAAATCACGTTGTCGTTACGTCACTACCTAGTCTGGCGTTACCATACCTCCAAATCACGTTGTCGTTACGTCACTACCTAGTCTGGCGTTACCATACCTCCAAATCACGTTGTCGTTACGTCACTACCTAGTCTGGCGTTACCATACCTCCAAATCACGTTGTCGTTACGTCACTACCTAGTCTGGCGTTACCATACCTCCAAATCACGTTGTCGTTACGTCGCTACCTAGTCTGGCGTTACCATACCTCCAAATCACGTTGTCGTTACGTCACTACCTAGTCTGGCGCTACCTCCAAATCAGTCTGGCGTTACCATACCTCCAAATCACGTTGTCGTTACGTCGCTACCTAGTCTGGCGTTACCATACCTCCAAATCACGTTGTCGTTACGTCACTACCTAGTCTGGCGTTACCATGCCTCCAAATCACGTTGTCGCTACCTAGTCTGACGTTACCATACCTCCAAATCACGTTGTCGTTACGTCACTACCTAGTCTGGCGTTACCATACCGCCAAATCACGTTGTCGTTACGTCACTACCTAGTCTGGCGTTACCATACCTCCAAATCACGTTGTCGTTACGTCGCTACCTAGTCTGGCGTTACCATACCTCCAAATCACGTTGTCGTTACGTCACTACCTAGTCTGGCGTTACCATACCTCCAAATCACGTTGTCGTTACGTCACTACCTAGTCTGGCGTTACCATACCTCCAAATCACGTTGTCGCTACCTAGTCTGGCGTTACCATACCTCCAAATCACGTTGTCGTTACGTCGCTACCTAGTCTGGCGTTACCATACCTCCAAATCACGTTGTCGCTACCTAGTCTGGCGTTACCATACCTCCAAATCACGTTGTCGTTATGTCACTACCTAGTCTGGCGTTACCATACCTCCAAATCACGTTGTCGTTATGTCACTACCTAGTCTGGCGTTACCATACCTCCAAATCACGTTGTCGTTACGTCACTACCTAGTCTGGCGTTACCATACCTCCAAATCACGTTGTCGCTACCTAGTCTGGCGTTACCATACCTCCAAATCACGTTGTCGTTACGTCACTACCTAGTCTGGCGTTACCATACCTCCAAATCACGTTGTCGTTACGTCACTACCTAGTCTGGCGTTACCATACCTCCAAATCACGTTGTCGTTACGTCACTACCTAGTCTGGCGTTACCATACCTCCAAATCACGTTGTCGTTACGTCGCTACCTAGTCTGGCGTTACCATACCTCCAAATCACGTTGTCGTTACGTCACTACCTAGTCTGGCGTTACCATACCTCCAAATCACGTTGTCGTTACGTCACTACCTAGTCTGGCGTTACCATACCTCCAAATCACGTTGTCGCTACCTAGTCTGGCGTTACCATACCTCCAAATCACGTTGTCGTTACGTCGCTACCTAGTCTGGCGTTACCATACCTCCAAATCACGTTGTCGCTACCTAGTCTGGCGTTACCATACCTCCAAATCACGTTGTCGTTATGTCACTACCTAGTCTGGCGTTACCATACCTCCAAATCACGTTGTCGTTATGTCACTACCTAGTCTGGCGTTACCATACCTCCAAATCACGTTGTCGTTACGTCACTACCTAGTCTGGCGTTACCATACCTCCAAATCACGTTGTCGCTACCTAGTCTGGCGTTACCATACCTCCAAATCACGTTGTCGTTACGTCACTACCTAGTCTGGCGTTACCATACCTCCAAATCACGTTGTCGTTACGTCACTACCTAGTCTGGCGTTACCATACCTCCAAATCACGTTGTCGTTACGTCACTACCTAGTCTGGCGTTACCATACCTCCAAATCACGTTGTCGCTACCTAGTCTGGCGTTACCATACCTCCAAATCACGTTGTCGCTACCTAGTCTGGCGTTACCATACCTCCAAATCACGTTGTCGCTACCTAGTCTGGCGTTACCATACCTCCAAATCACGTTGTCGCTACCTAGTCTGGCGTTACCATACCTCCAAATCACGTTGTCGCTACCTAGTCTGGCGTTACCATGCCTCCAAATCACGTTGTTGTCACGCCGCATTAGCTACCTAACCAAGTACAAGCGTTTGGGATGGCACCAGTGTGTTTAGCAACATGAGGTTGTTGGTAGGAAATGTTTGAAACTAGAAATGTGTCCAGTCTCCAGTGTCTGAAGTTTTCCTCTACTTCCTCTCCGTCTTTCTCCAGGTGTGTCACGCTGAGCTGCACCTGGCCACCTGTTTCCAGCCTGTTAACGGACGCCTCCAACTGCAGGTCCTCGCTGCCCAGAACCTCCCTGTTCCACTCAGGCAGGGTAGGGGGTCTACATAGTCTGTTATATATCTGTTATAACCTCCCTGTTCCACTCAGGCAGGGTAGGTGTCTATTTCACCTGACCAGATATGGATTCAAAATGTTCGATTGAACTTGCCTGTTGTAATGGAACCAATGGAAAATGCAATAAGTGCCAACCCTGGCCACAACCAGGCACTCCGGGCAGGCTACAGCAGCAAATACTGAATGTTTTAGAAATATATCTAATAGGATTTGAACCCAGGTCTGGATCTGACCACCTACATGTCCATTCGCGTACATCATTCTTCGAAAACATTTGAAATTATTTGAATGATGAGTAGTCTTGAGTGGCCATCCTTACAAATCCCGTCTGGTACGTGAGAAGCCTTGGGCTTCCGAGGCTAATGAGTAACCATTTTGCTTGTGTGTGTTTGTGTGTGTGTGTTTGTGTGTGTGTGTGTGTGTGTGTGTCCCCTCCTTCCTCGTCTGTGAAACAGCGTTCTTTGTGAAGATAGAGATGCAGCTGTTGGGCAGGGTGGTGATGAAGAAGAAGACTCACGTCCTGAAGTCCTCCGGAGGTCAGCTGACCTGGACTGAGTCTTTCTACTTCCCCTTGGCTCTGGACCAGAGCTTTCTGCTGTCAGTCAAACTGTACAGCCGCCGCTCTGTCAGACGAAAACACTTCCTCGGGCAGGTGATAACGGCTTAACGTACTGAATCTGTTTGACTTTGTTGTTCGTATGACGTTTCTTCTTCGTTTTCTTCGTTTTCTTCTTCTTCTTGCCACTATTCATGCACTCAAACGCTCTGCCTATCTCGCTGTCACACACACCAGTAACCACGTGGAGTGTTTGCGTTTCGAAGATTAGCCCAGTTGCATAACAACGTACATTTTTTCTGCAGGTTCACCTTGGCTTCGACAGCCCGACGCAGGAAGCAGCAGAGCAGTGGAGGGATAGCATGTCTCACCCCGAGAAGGTGGTGGCTGTATGGCACAGACTCAACGGGTCCTGAAACGCCTGTAGAAACTCACACAGCCTATAGAAACTCACACAGCCTATAGAAACTCACACTGCCTGTAGAAACTCACACAGCCTGTAGAAACTCACACAGCCTATAGAAACTCACACAGCCTATAGAAACTCACACAGCCTATAGAAACTCACACTGCCTGTAGAAACTCACACAGCCTGTAGAAACTCACACAGCCTGTAGAAACTCACACAGCCTGTAGAAACTCATGTAGAAACTCACACAGCCTATAGAAACACACACAGCCTGTAGAAACTCACACAGCCTGTAGAAACTCACACAGCCTATAGAAACTCACACAGCCTGTAGAAACTCACACTGCCTGTAGAAACTCACACAGTCTGTAGAAACTCACACAGCCTATAGAAACTCACACAACCTATAGAAACTCACACAGCCTATATAAACTCACACAGCCTGTAGAAACTCACACAGCCTATAGAAACTCACACAGACTATAGAAACTCACACAGACTATAGAAACTCACACAGCCTATAGAAACTCACACAGCCTGTAGAAACTCACACAGCCTGTAGAAACTCACACAGCCTATAGAAACTCACACAGCCTGTAGAAACTCACACAGCCTGTAGAAACTCACACAGCCTGTAGAAACTCACACTGCCTACATTCAAAATGGCACCCTATTTCAGGGGTTCTCAAAGTGGGGTCCACGGAGGTACTGACACGGAGTTTCTACATCTCAAAATATATATATATAAAAAAAATATTTAAAAAAACCAAAGAATATCTTATTAATATTACTAACAACAACAGGTGAAAACACACATTTTCCCATATGGATCTGTGGAATAAGTTTATGGTGTGTAATACAATGTAATATTATTAACCTAAAATGTATGTTCTTAAAGGCCTAGTGCAGTCAAAAATGTGATTTTCCTATGTGTTATATATTAGAGGTTGGAATAATACTGTGAAATTGTGAAAACTATGATAATGCCCTTTAAGTGTAAGAGCTGTTTGAAAAGACCTGACATTTCATCCTGTTTTGGTGGGATGGACTTTTGGTCTGCCTGGAGACATCACCAGGCGGTAAATTAATGAATCAAATCAAATCCAACTTTATTGGTCACATGCGCCGAAAACAACTGGTGTAGAGACCTTAACCAACAGTGCAGTTCAATAAAGAGTTCAGAAAATATTTAACAAGTAAACTTAAGTAAAAAAAAAAAAAAAAAGTAACACAATAAAATAACAATAACGAGACTATATACAGGGGGTACCGAGTACCGAGTTAATATGTGGGGGTACAGGTTAATCAAGGTACATGTAGATAGGGGATAGGGGTGAAGTGACTATACACAGATAATAAACAGTGAGTTTAGTGGAGGGGGGTGTCAATGTAAATAGTCCTGGTAGACATTTGATTAATTGTTCAGCGGTCTTGGGGGTGGGGGAAAAGAGCTGTTAAGGAGACTTTTGGTCCCAGACTTGACGCTCTGGTACCGCTTGCCGTGCGGTAGCAGAGAGAACAGTCTGTGATTTGGGTGACTGGAGTAATCGCAGTTCTGATGACCAGAAGTTATTTTCGATCATAAGAAACATTATATACAAAATAAGTTTTTAAAAAAAGTTACAAACAACGCAAAAAACTAACAAAATAGGTTGGTTAGGAGCACGTAAAACGGCAGCCAATAAGAAAGAGAGTTTCAAATCTCTCTGCCAATAACAGCTAGTTTTCAGTTTTCAGACCCCCCCCCCTCTGACCACTCCCAGACATTCCGAGCAAAATTCTTGCTTTAGAAATCGCTCTTTGCTAAGAAGCTCTTTTTGTTTATTTTTGACCATTTTATTTGAAACAATCACAGTAACGTACTTAATTGTTTCCCAACAACAAAGCATCTCTCTGCCCCATGACAAAATGTGTAGAATTACAGAATACAAAATAAAAAAACGGCTACATTTTCTCGTGGCGGGCCTTTAATATGTTCCTCCCCAGGGCTCAAGACTTGGTTCGCCCCGGCCAAAGTCATAGTAAAATTCCTTGGGGCCATACTTGGTGAACATAAGCAACCATTTATATGTAAACAATTTCATCCGGCGTATCAGCAAATTAAAATCGTTAATTTACTTGCACGTGACAGAATGCTAAATTGTAGCTGGTCCCGGATAAAATGGCACATGTTTAGCCTTATGCTAACCTCACCCAGATAAAATGGCACACGTTTAGTCTTATGCTAACCTCACCCAGATAAAATGGCACAAGTTTAGCCTTATGCTAACCTCACCCAGATAAAATGGCACATGTTTAGCCTTATGCTAACCTCACCCAGATAAAATGGCACACGTTTAGCCTTATGCTAACCTCACCCAGATAAAATGGCACATGTTTAGCCCTATGCTAACCTCACCCAGATAAAATGGCACACGTTTAGCCTTATGCTAACCTCACCCAGATAAAATGGCACACGTTTAGCCTTATGCTAACCTCACCCAGATAAAATGGCACATGTTTAGCCTTATGCTAACCTCACCCAGATAAAATGGCACATGTTTAGCCTTATGCTAACCTCACCCAGATAAAATGGCACACGTTTAGCCCTATGCTAACCTCACCCAGATAAAATGGCACACGTTTAGCCTTATGCTAACCTCACCCAGATAAAATGGCACACGTTTAGCCTTATGCTAACCTCACCCAGATAAAATGGCACATGTTTAGCCTTATGCTAACCTCACCCAGATAAAATGGCACATGTTTAGCCTTATGCTAACCTCACCCAGATAAAATGGCACACGTTTAGCCTTATGCTAACCTCACCCAGATAAAATGGCACACGTATAGCCCTATGCTAACCTCACCCAGATAAAATGGCACACGTTTAGCCTTATGCTAACCTCACCAAGATAAAATGGCACACGTTTAGCCTTATGCTAACCTCACCCAGATAAAATGGCACACGTTTAGCCCTATGCTAACCTCACCCAGATAAAATGGCACACGTTTAGCCTTATGCTAACCTCACCCAGATAAAATGGCACATGTTTAGCCTTATGCTAACCTCACCCAGATAAAATGGCACACGTTTAGCCCTATGCGACCGCGTCGGAGTGCACTGCGCCCGGCCAGCCACAGGAGTCGCTAGTGCGCGATGAGACAAGGATATCCCTGCCGGCCAAACCCTCCCCTAACCTGGACGACGCTGGGCCAATCGTGCGTGGCCCCATGGGCCTCCCGGTCGCGGCCCAGCTGCGACAGAGCCTGGACTCGAACCCAGAATCTCTAGTGGCACTGCTAGCACTGCGATGCAGCGCCTTAGAGAGCACTGAGCCACTCGGGAGGCATCTGCTTTGTCACTATATGCTATATGTTATTTGACTCGAGGAGGATGACTGTGCCCATGTGTACAGTGGGATTGATTATAGGTTGCACTCTCGTTATCATCCTACAGATGGCAGTATTGAAGTTATTTTTTAAATACGTTTTATTTGCGAGTCCGAGGGACTGGAACAGACGGTCTTATTAATGGAGCCGACTCTGTAAATCTATCTGATGGGGAATTAGTTCTATTTGACAAAGTCATCTTAACTCTCTGATTAGCCTTTTCTGTAGGCTAGCTACTATTGGATCTCCAATCAACGGAGCTACATTCATTCACATCAAATAGCGTTTTCCTTATGTTATAACCTGCTAATGAATATGGGGAATTATATGGTACACCTCAATTCATAATGGACCTCGTTAACCACCGTGGTCCTATTCCATATGTACTGTAGCCTCGGCTTCCAGGCCGCCGAGGTGAACGCATGGTGGAGCCTACCCAGGGAGTGATTACGCCCTCTCCTGGCTAAGAGACGTTAGTGTAGGCTATCATTAGTAAGATGTATTCTTGTGTAGGCTACACTTACATGCAGGCCTACAGCGTTTTACAGGCTATGCGTTATTATATACATCGACTTCGTGACATGCATTTTGAATTGAGCGTCAAAGACCGGGAGTGAACAGTTTTTTTTTCCCTCAACAGAAAAAGCTTGATGTGAGGGGGTCTCGAACCCATGATTAAAATGCACTATTGATTTCAAGTCAACCACTTTAGCAGTGTGCCACTTAGAAACAATGGTAATAGCAGTAGCCTACAAGACTGCTATTTAACTATTATTTAATTTAAACATGGGATTTTTGTCATGTATTTGAAAACGTGAAACTGTTGTTAGCTAGTAGCTAGTAGCCTAGTCAAGGATACATCAGGATACATTGGCTCTCCACATTGTGTTACAGATCAAGGGAGAGAAAAAAAAAGTAAACCTTAAATTTGTAGGTTTAAAATATCTCCCTAGTGACCAGGGTTGACTTATTTTAAGAAATGCCATCGATTGGTGGATATAAAGTCTAAGATCTTTGATAGGCTGACGAAGCATTTGTTCTAGGATGTGATCATTGCCACCTACCTGGGAGGTTAGCATAAGGCTAACGTGTGGCATGTTATCTGATGGGACCAACTGCTATTTAGCGTTGTCACATGCAGGTCAATCGACAATATTAATTGGCCGATACGCATTTTGAGACGGATAAACTTTAAAAATTTGAATGGTTGCTTATGTTCGTAATTATCGCCCCCTTGTATGCTATGTTTATCTCACTCAAGTTGTGTTCTGATTATGAGGGGGGTCCTTGATGAAAAAAGGAGTCCCCTGCCCCACAAAAAAAAATTGAGAACCCCTGCCCAATTTTAATGCACAACGTTTGACAACTTTTCTGGTCAAGAGTAGAGCACCATATATGGAATAGGTTGCCATTTGGGACGTAGACACAGCCTCACCTGGACAGGCAGGTGACCAAGACGATGTAGACACAGCCTCACCTGGACAGGCAGGTGACCAAGACGATGTAGACACAGCCTCACCTGGACAGGCAGGTGACCAAGACGATGTAGACACAGCCTCACCTGGACAGGCAGGTGACCAAGACGATGTAGACACAGCCTCACCTGGACAGGCAGGTGACCAAGACGATGTAGACACAGCCTCACCTGGACAGGCAGGTGACCAAGACGATGTAGACACAGCCTCACCTGGACAGGCAGGTGACCAAGACGATGTAGACACAGCCTCACCTGGACAGGCAGGTGACCAAGACGATGTAGACACAGCCTCACCTGGACAGGCAGGTGACCAAGACGATGTAGACACAGCCTCACCTGGACAGGCAAGTGACCAAGACGATGTAGACACAGCCTCACCTGGACAGGCAGGTGACCAAGACGATGTAGACACAGCCTCACCTGGACAGGCAGGTGACCAAGACGATGTAGACACAGCCTCACCTGGACAGGCAGGTGACCAAGACGATGTAGACACAGCCTCACCTGGACAGGCAGGTGACCAAGACGATGTAGACACAGCCTCACCTGGACAGGCAGGTGACCAAGACGATGTAGACACAGCCTCACCTGGACAGGCAGGTGACCAAGACGATGTAGACACAGCCTCACCTGGACAGGCAGGTGACCAAGACGATGTAGACACAGCCTCACCTGGACAGGCAGGTGGACCCATAGGAACAACCACACCTGTACCTGTACAGCCATACCAGCATGCTCTATAACTGGGCTTGGCAACAGGAGGCCCAACAGGCAGCTTTTTTAAAGGCTGTTTAAAATAACCAGGAATTAGGCTAAAATGTGTTTAATTTAGTAAATATGTTCAATTATTTTTGGGCTTAGGCCTCGGTTCAATCCGATCAAACCGACACAGCTGATGTTTTGACCATTGTCGGGAGGTGGAACTACGTTGGAGAGGTCAAACATTTCTGTCACCTTAATGGAGGTGTAAATTTACATCTCACACTCCAGTGTTCCTACATGTAAACAAATCTGCATCTTAATTAATGCGACGCCGTGCAACCGATGGCAACGGTCGCTTTAGGTTACAATGCCAGGATTCCCTTGTGGATTTCACGTCTCTAACGCAGTTCCACCTACGATACCGCCAAAATGTAAACATTAGTATAGAGTTATGTTCTGACCCACCCCCTCCCCCCCCTCCCCGACCATCTGCGCCGACCTAAATCGGGACTGCGTCTGAATGTAGGCGCATCTTGTTTCTTTATAGGATCACGGGACACTGCTTCCACTACAGATTATGTTCCCTCACTTTGCTTAATTAAAGAAGGGATTGTTATTTAATAAACACATTCTGTGAATGTCTGGAAGAACAAATGGATTTGTTTATTTTATTTTTTTGTCGATAAAGTTTGACAAGTTTTGTATGTTGTCAATGTTTTAGTGAACGTGCAGTACATCGAGAAAGTTATTTTGAATGGAAATGGATGTTTTTAAAAGAAGGATTTTAAATTTTTTTTTTAACTCTTATTTAATATATTTATAGCTGTTTATAACTGCTAGGAATTGTAGCATGTATGAATACCTGGTTGTATGTCATGTATCATCTGTGTACACTGGTGAATCCCTGGTCTATTATAATATATCAATATTTTTTTGTACGTCTTCTTCTTTGTCTTCTAATCTTAATCTAGAGAACTACTGTATAAATATAATCAATTATTAACCTCACATTAGCATATTAGCGTATAGTATAATAAATTATTAATCTCACATTAGCATATAAACACTGGTGTGAGTGTCTTTCATCTCCTGTCTTTTTATATAACGACATTGTTTAAAGATAAGCGTGATTAAAACTAAGATCCTATCTTAAACCCAAATCTGTACAGATGTCCGACTTGGTTTGTTCTGATCAAAGGGGCTGTAAAAAAAGCAAGGAAGCAGCTTGGGTCTGTTGTTTCAGTATGTATAGCATACGATGCTAACGTATCCCTCAGTGTTCTATAGGCCCGTGTGTATCTTGTCTCTGAAACGGGACCAACAACAACCATAAACAATTCATAGCCTTTTTTATTATAGAATTGCTTGAGAGACATTTTTATTTATTTATTTTACCTTTATTTAACTAGGCAAGTCAGTTAAGAACAAATTCTTATTTTCAATGACGGCCTAGGAACAGTGGGTTAACTGCCTGTTCAGGGGCAGAACGACAGATTTGTACCTTGTCAGCTCGGGGGTTTGAACTTGCAACCTTCCGGTTACTAGTCCAACGCTCTACCCACTAGGCTACCCTGCCGCCCCATGATGTTCAGAACAAACGGAGAAGATTCCATAACGGGGCCTCAATACAATAGACATTTCCACTGCGTCACTCACCTCCTTCCAACTCTCAAAATGTAATTTTCCTGCTCGTTTCGGATGCAATCATCTGAAACCATGTGACCTGCGTTCTACAAAAATTGAATCAAGGATTTTCTTGTCCAACAATAGAGGAACGGTTTTGGTCTGGCCACTGAAAGAAAATGGATTTAAAATACTATATTTTAAAGATCAGGGTTAGAAACCACTTTATCTACTCGGAAAGGGACATTAATATTGTCTTTACATGAACACATAACCCATTATCAAGGCAGCCTTACTGTAAAGTGTTACCAGCAATGTGCATATATAAACCCTGAGAAGCCCATTCTAAACCCATTATCAAGGCAGCCTTACTGCAAAGTGTTACCAGCAATGTGCATATATAAACCCTGAGAAGCCCATTCTAAACCCATTATCAAGGCAGCCTTACTGTAAAGTGTTACCAGCAATGTGCATATATAAACCCTGAGAAGCCCATTCTAAACCCATTATCAAGGCAGCCTTACTGTAAAGTGTTACCAGCAATGTGCATATATAAACCCTGAGAAGCCCATTCTAAACCCATTATCAAGGCAGCCTTACTGTAAAGTGTTACCAGCAATGTGCATAGCTAAACCCTGAGAAGCCCATTCTAAACCCATTATCAAGGCAGCCTTACTGTAAAGTGTTACCAGCAATGTGCATATATAAACCCTGAGAAGCCCATTCTAAACCCATTATCAAGGCAGCCTTACTGTAAAGTGTTACCAGCAATGTGCATATATAAACCCTGAGAAGCCCATTCTAAACACATTATCAAGGCAGCCTTACTGTAAAGTGTTACCAGTGTATATCAGTGTATATATATTGGGAGTGTGGTATATTGGTGTCAGGCTGATCGGTGTATATTGGGAGTGTGGTATATTGGTGTCAGGCTGATCAGTGTATATTCAGAGTGGTATATTGGTGTCAGGCTGATCAGTGTATATTGGGAGTGTGGTATATTGGTGTCAGGCTGATCAGTGTATATTCAGAGTGGTATATTGGTGTCAGGCTGATCAGTGTATATTGGGAGTGTGGTATATTGGTGTCAGGCTGATCGGTGTATATTGGGAGTGTGGTATATTGGTGTCAGGCTGATCAGTGTATATTGGGAGTGTGGTATATAGGTCAGGTTGATCAGTGTATAGGAGTGTGGTATATTGGTGTCAGGCTGATCAGTGTATAGGAGCGTGGTATATAGGTCAGGCTGATCAGTGTATAGGAGCGTGGTATATAGGTCAGGTTGATCAGTGTATAGGAGTGTGGTATATAGGTCAGGTTGATCAGTGTATAGGAGTGTGGTATATTGGTGTCAGGCTGATCGGTGTATATTGGGAGTGTGGTATATTGGTGTCAGGCTGATCAGTGTATATTGGGAGTGTGGTATATAGGTCAGGTTGATCAGTGTATAGGAGTGTGGTATATTGGTGTCAGGCTGATCAGTGTATAGGAGCGTGGAATATAGGTCAGGTTGATCAGTGTATAGGAGTGTGGTATATAGGTCAGGTTGATCAGTGTATAGGAGTGTGGTATATTGGTGTCAGGCTGATCAGTGTATAGGAGCGTGGTATATAGGTCAGGTTGATCAGTGTATAGGAGTGTGGTATATAGGTCAGGTTGATCAGTGTATAGGAGTGTGGTATATTGGTGTCAGGCTGATCAGTGTATATTGGGAGTGTGGTATATAGGTCAGGTTGATCAGTGTATAGGAGTGTGGTATATAGGTCAGGCTGATCAGTGTATAGGAGTGTGGTATATAGGTCAGGCTGATCGGTGTATAGGAGTGTGGTATATTGGTGTCAGGCTGATCAGTGTATAGGAGTGTGGTATATAGGTCAGGTTGATCAGTGTATAGGAGTGTGGTATATAGGTCAGGTTGATCAGTGTATAGGAGTGTGGTATATAGGTCAGGCTGATCAGTGTATAGGAGCGTGGTATATAGGTCAGGCTGATCAGTGTATAGGAACGTGGTATATAGGTCACGCTGATCGGTGTATATTGGGAGTGTGGTATATTGGTGTCAGGCTGATCAGTGTATAGGAGCATGGTATATAGGTCAGGCTGATCAGTGTATAGGAGCATGGTATATAGGTCACACAGATCAGTGTATATTGGGAGTGTGGTATATTGGTGTCAGGCTGATCGGTGTATATTGGGAGTGTGGTATATTGGTGTCAGGCTGATCAGTGTATATTGGGAGCGTGGTATATTGGTGTCAGGCTGATCGGTGGAAGGTGTGTGGTATATAGGTCAGGCTGATCAGTGGAAGGTGTGTGATATATTGGTGTCAGGCTGATCGGTGGAAGGTGTGTGGTATATAGGTCAGGCTGATCAGTGGAAGGTGTGTAGTATATTGGTGTCATGCTGATCAGTGGAAGTGTGTGTGTGTGTGTGTGTGTGTGTGTGTGTGTGTGTGTGTGTGTGTGTGTGTGTGTGTGTGTGTGTGTGTGTGTGTGTGTGTGTGTGTGTGTGTGTGTGTGAGAGAGCAGCTGTGATGGCACATCTCTACGAAAACACTCAAGGTACACTTACGTTGTGGACTAAGACAACAATAGACGGTGTGTACAGACATGCTTGCGTGCGTGCTTCCAGAACAACAGTCTTTCCACGTGACGTGTGTGTGTGTGTGTGTGTGTGTGTGTGTGTGTGTGTGTGTGTGTGTGTGTGTGTGTGTGTGTGACGTGCGACAAGCGTCAAATACCGTCACTACATCCTGGATGTTTAATCGACAGTCAGCATTTTGACTTAATTAATGTTTGATCTAAGTTAATGTTTAGCCGGCCTGCAGGCATTCTAGACACACATTGGCCAATAGTTGTTCTTAGCGCTCAGCCAGACCCTTTGCTCTTTGTCAACCCGGAGAGTGAAGTACTGCTCATCATTTATGGAGATACTGTCTAGTTCCGTTTCTTTTTTTTAGAAAGTTGTTTGTAACACCTGGTTTCAAATACTACTTGACTTTAGAATGCCCGGAGTGTGAGGTGGGCGGGGTTTGCACTTTTGAGACTTTTCTATTGGGTTCCATTGCAACAGGCAAGCTCAATTAAGCACAGATAACAGTATTTTAAAAATGATTTTGAATACTATTTGAAGCCATGTCTGGTGTGTAACAGTAACTATCTCATGTTGGCAACCTGCTGTCAAACATTCCAACCTGCCTTCTATGTTCTCTTGTATGAGCGAGTTCAGGTCTTTAAATGGACCTGAACTCGCACTGATGATCTATCTACAGGTGGTCATACCATCAACAAACTATCTGTTGATAAGCAACTGCTTGCTAAGGTTTACAGGTTAGGTTTAGAATATGGGTTAGGGTTAAGATAAGGGTTAGGGTTAAGATAAGGGTTAGGGTTAAGATAAGGGTTAGGGTTAGGGTTAAGATAAGGGTTAGGGTTAAGATAAGGGTTAGGGTTAGGGTTAAGATAAGGGTTAGGGTTAAGATAAGGGTTAGGGTTAAGATAAGGGTTAGGGTTAAGATAAGGGTTAGGGTTAAGATAAGGGTTAGGGTTAAGATAAGGGTTAGGGTTAGGGTTAAGATAAGGGTTAGGGTTAAGATAAGGGTTAGGGTTAAGATAAGGGTTAGGGTTAAGATAAGGGTTAGGGTTAAGATAAGGGTTAGGGTTAAGATAAGGGTTAGGGTTAGGGTTAAGATAAGGGTTAGGGTTAAGATAAGGGTTAGGGTTAAGAGGGTTAGGGTTAATAAGTAGTTAGTTGAAATGTTGTTGACAGTTATTGAACATCTACAAATCATTTCTTTGGGACTCTGCAACAGAAAAAAAAGTGGTACACAAGTTAATTCAGCCGTCACTATGGATAAAACGAGTGAAGGGCCTCTGACTGTTTCTATGGTGACCAGAGCCATCCTGGGTTACCAGGATCTAAGTTAACTCTGTGTGTTCTGGTTTTGGCTAGATGGAGTACAGCTAAGGACTCACAGTACTTGGGTCCCCTGAGGAAAAACTGTTATCTGTTATCAAACAAATTAAGAACTTGTTTTTTTCTTCCAAGTGGCTATGGTATACGACATTTTAGGTGTAGATTTAATAAGATCAAGTGTTACCCAGTAATAGAAGACACCCGCATAGTGGATGTTTTAGCAGTGGGACTACATTGGAGCCTTTAAATGAGTGAGCAACTGCTTTTGCATCATTGTTACAAAGTGACAACTGTTAGAAGTTCAAAACTAGCCTATATTGAAATAATTACGCTCAAAATTTTAAAAAGAAGTTTAATCATTCTACTTCTAATTCTAATCATTCTAATTCTAATTCTAATCATTCTAATTCTAATCATTCTAATTCTAATTCTAATCGTTCTAATCAGGGTGTAGATGACATCTCACATTCCAGTGTTTCGAACATGTAAACAAGGCAGGCCTCTACCTTCTTTTTTTTTTTTTTTACAAAGAAAAAAGTAGGAGCACCATTTCGTTTTTTGTTGTTGTTTTTGATAACAATGCGTTTCTTTGTAGTAATGGTGCAAGCATGACGGTTATGAATCTGTGCTCAGTGAGTTCTCCACATTTAGGGGGCTGCCGTAGTGAAGGAATCATTGAAACAATTATCTGGCTGTTTTTTTGTGCTTTTTTTCTCGTAAATTAAAATTCCAGGTCGCAGAGCAAAAATATTTAGGTGCATATGCTAATGCTAATATTTATGCTAATGCCCCTCCGTGCAGCACTGGTAGATTTGACAGCTCCGACAACGTCAAAACATCAGCTATGCGGATGTCGGCTAAAGCGGATCTGATTGAATCGGGCCCCTTATTGCCTTTTACACTATTGGAATGCGCTTTCATGTCATTATTGTTGGGACAGCCCGAGGTACCTAAAGCTATGAATCTGAAGTGTTAACTCGGGATTATAATTTCTCCCAGTGGGGTCCCCCTCCATTTTCTAGTGTCAATTTGGAATTGTTTGCAGAAAAAGTTTGTGAATCCGACATTGGAGGAGAGCAGGATTACCGACCGGACATGCAGGGCACTTGTCTGATCCCCAGGGGGCCCCCCAACCCAAAGAATAAAAAATCATGACTATGAACACGTCATAAAACCATAGCAAAATGTGTAGAATTACAAAATTAAAACGTTTTTCCCCCTAAACAAATCTGGCGCTGTTTTTTGATAAGACTAGAATTCATGTAAAACTCAAAGACAGTGATATAATCCTGGTCAATTTACAACTGTGAAAGACGAAATGTTCAACGATCTGATATTATTCGATCTAGCCTATCAGAGGGTATGTTGCTAGGGTTTCCACTCTTAAAGACACGTTCAAAATTCCACAACGTTTTTCCATGATAACTGCCAAACACTTACAGTGCAATAAAATGTGGGGAAGACAGTTGTGTAGATGAAGTTATTATCTCAGGTCGATCCATGTTGATAGAAATCTACAGTGAACATGGAAAATCTCCACCCACGAAATGTCAGGAACTCACCAGCAGAGAGGCCACCTCGTCATCACCAGCAGAGAGGCCACCTCGTCATCACCAGTAGAGAGGCCACCTCGTCATCACATTTACATTTACATTTAAGTCATTTAGCAGACGTTCTTATCCAGAGCGACTTACCAGCAGAGAGGCCACCTCGTCATCGCCAGTTGAGAGGCCACCTCGTCATCACCAGTAGAGATGCCACTCAGTAGAGATGCCACCTCGTCATCACCAGTAGAGAGGCCACCTCGTCATCACATTTACATTTACATTTAAGTCATTTAGCAGACGCTCTTATCCAGAGCGACTTACCAGCAGAGAGGCCACCTCGTCATCGCCAGTTGAGAGGCCACCTCGTCATCACCAGTAGAGATGCCACTCAGTAGAGATGCCACCTCGTCATCACCAGTAGAGATGCCACCCAGTAGAAATGCCACCTCGTCATCACCAGTAGAGGCCACCTCGTCATCACCAGTAGAGATGCCACCTCGTCATCACCAGCAGAGATGCCACCTCGTCATCACCAGCAGAGAGGCCACCTCGTCATCACCAGCAGAGATGCCACCTCGTCATCACCAGCAGAGGCCACCTCGTCATCACCAGTAGAGATGCCACCTCGTCATCACCAGTAGAGATGCCACCTCGTCATCACCAGTAGAGATGCCACCTCGTCATCACCAGCAGAGATGCCACCTCGTCATCACCAGCAGAGATGCCACCTCGTCATCACCAGTAGAGAGGCCACCTCGTCATCACCAGCAGAGATGCCACCTCGTCATCACCAGCAGAGGCCACCTCGTCATCACCAGTAGAGATGCCACCTCGTCATCACCAGTAGAGAGGCCACCTCGTCATCACCAGTAGAGATGCCACCTCGTCATCACCAGCAGAGATGCCACCTCGTCATCACCAGCAGAGATGCCACCTCGTCATCACCAGTAGAGATGCCACCTCGTCATCACCAGTAGAGATGCCACCTCGTCATCACCAGCAGAGATGCCACCTCGTCATCACCAGTAGAGATGCCACCTCGTCATCACCAGTAGAGATGCCACCTCGTCATCACCAGTACAGAGGCCACCTCGTCTTCACCAGTAGAGATGCCACCTCGTCATCACCAGCAGAGAGGCCACCTCGTCATCACCAGTAGAGATGCCACCTCGTCATCACCAGTAGAGATGCCACCTCGTCATCACCAGCAGAGAGGCCACCTCGTCATCACCAGCAGAGAGGCCACCTCGTCATCACCAGTAGAGATGCCACCTCGTCATCACCAGTAGAGATGCCACCTCGTCATCACCAGCAGAGATGCCACCTCGTCATCACCAGTAGAGATGCCACCTCGTCATCACCAGCAGAGAGGCCACCTCGTCATCACCAGTAGAGGCCACCTCGTCATCACCAGTAGAGGCCACCTCGTCATCACCAGTAGAGATGCCACCTCGTCATCACCAGTAGAGAGGCCACCTCATCATCACGACTGAGAAGTTGCATCCTCAAGTCTTCTGGAAGGAACAAGCCACTGCTCCTGTCATACTGTAGATGGCCTCCTTCTTCACCACTAGATGGGAAATGAACAAGTTTAGTGCCAGTGGAAAAGTGAGTTCCACAAATAAGAATTGGACAATACTGACATCACCAATAAGACAATCTTCTAAGCCACAAATAGTCAATTATCAGATTCTTCAAAAATAATATTGACAACAACCTTTGGCGATTAGATGTTTTCATTTGTGAAGAGTTGAAACAGTAGAGAAGGGATGAGACCACGCTGCTTTAGGGACTGGAAACACACATCACATGTATAAGGTTATCAGACCAAGCAATAGCAACTAGGTTACATTCATTTGTGTTGAAATAAATGCAATTGGCACCAGTCAGATTATATGAATTGTTAAAATTTGAACATAATTTACCAAAATTTGTACAAATATTAAATACCAATAGAAAAACTCGATTGTGAATTCCAGTCACACTTGCATACGTTTTTAACCGAGGCTCACAGGTGTCAGAGAAACAGCTAAGAATGTTAGTGGAAGTGTCCTCTTCAAAACAAACAAAGAACTTCCACTTTCCAGTTGATGGTAGAATAACTTGGTTGCAGTAAAGTATTGGTGGAAGTTCAGTATTGGTTCCAGTAAAGCAGGTCTTGATGCAAGGTCTCTTAATCTCGCTAGGAGAAAAAAACCTAAAAAGTTCTAAAATATATTTTCTAAAAGAAAAACATGCTCTATCATAGTAGATTCTTTCATCAACGTAAAAGTCTTAAAAAATATATATATATCCTTGTTTGCTATCAGAGGTTCTTCAAATTTATTTATATAGCCCTTTGTACATCAGATGATATCTCAAAGTGCTGTACAGAAACCCAGCCTAAAACCCCAAACAGCAAGGAATGCAGGTGTAGAAGCACGGTGGCTAGGAAAAACTCCCTAGAAAGGCCAAAACCTAGGAAGAAACCTAGAGAGGAACCAGGCTATGTGGGGTGGCCAGTCCTCTTCTGGCTGTGCCGGGTGGAGATTATAACAGAACATGGCCAAGATGTTCAAATGTTCATAAATGACCAGCATGGTCAAATAATAATAATCACAGGCAGAACAGTTGAAACTGGAGCAGAAGCACGGCCAGGTGGACTGGGGACAGCAAGGAGTCATCATGCCAGGTAGTCCTGAGGCATGGTCCTAGGGCTCAGGTCCTCCGAGAGAGAGAAAGAAAGAGAGAATTAGAGAGAGCATACTTAAATTCACACAAGACACCGGATAGAACAGGAGAAGTACTCCAGATATAACAAACTGACCCCAGAAACTACTGCAGCATAAACTATTCTACAGAGGCTTGTAAAAGGTAGTTGAGTTTGGCTTGTCAATTGATATGGTGTTCAACGGTGAAGACAAATGAAGTCTAGCAATAATCATGCTGTATTCAGTCTCTTTACAGCAGGACCAGACCTCGAGAGTTAACCAACAGGAGGCCAAAGGAATCTAACACAATCCACTAATCCAAATCAAAGACTGAACCCTTAATCCAAATAAATAAAACAATATATATATTTTTCCCATTATTTCACTGAATACTAAAAAGACTAGGTTACTAACTGGTACACCATTTGCACATTTTGCTACAGTATCCCTAATGAATACGATGAAGGAGTTGAATCTCCGGTGGGCTTGATGACTCAGTGAGTAATAGAATGTGAGTCTATTGACTTCAGGGAGACAGGAACCGTTCTCCCATTCCTTTGGATCACTGTAGCATTTGGAGAGCTATCCTCCTTACAGCTGAGACGAGGAGGCCAAGCAGCACAAATAGACCAATCGATGCAGAGTAAGCTTGTTGCAACTGTTGTCATCGTCATGTGTGCATCAGCCCGGTTTGTGTAACAGTTCCACAGTTAGGCTACTTCCTGTCCAGACTTCAGCCTGCCCGCTGCTTCGGTGCGTTTCTCTCTACCACACCTGCTCAATAGCCCTTCTTCCTTTAGGCAAAACTCTGTTCTCTCTGCTTTCTGCACTGATTTTCAACACTGTCCTCCGACTCCTTTTCCTGGTCAGCAGGTCATTGTTTTTTTCTTCCCGGTCCGAGATCAGATTTACGTCTTGCATCTGTTGTTGTATGTCCCCTGAGATCATGGTCAGAATTTTCTTGAAGGAAAGGAACTGCTTTTCCTTTCCTGGGATGAAACATCAAGAGATGCTCTCTGTCTCGTCACAATGAGGTTCTAATGGGATGAAACATCAAGAGATGCTCTCTGTCTTGTCACAATGAGGTTCTACTGGGATGAAACATCAAGAGATGCTCTCTGTCTTGTCACAATGAGGTTCTACTGGGATGAAACATCAAGAGATGCTCTCTGTCTCGTCACAATGAGGTTCTACTGGGATGAACCATCAAGAGATGCTCTCTGTCTAGCCACAATGAGGTTCTACTGGGATGAAACATCAAGAGATGCTCTCTGTCTCGTCACAATGAGGTTCTACTGGGATGAACCATCAAGAGATGCTCTCTGTCTCGTCACAATGAGGTTCTAATGGGATGAACCATCAAGAGACGCTCTCTGTCTCGTCACAATGAGGTTCTACTGGGATGAACCATCAAGAGACGCTCTCTGTCTCGTCACAATGAGGTTCTACTGGGATGAACCATCAAGAGACGCTCTCTGTCTCGTCACAATGAGGTTCTACTGGGATGAAACATCAAGAGATGCTCTCTGTCTTGTCACAATGAGGTTCTAATGGGATGAAACATCAAGAGATGCTCTCTGTCTTGTCACAATGAGGTTCTACTGGGATGAAACATCAAGAGATGCTCTCTGTCTCGTCACAATGAGGTTCTACATGATGAATGATGCCCAGATCTGACTCATCCCTCGTGCAGATATCATTAAGTCCATTTTCAGGGTCAATGATTTGCGGTGTCTCATCAGCACATCGTGTTACATCTGTCTCAGTAGAGAAGCTCTCTGTCGTCACATGCAGAGGAGCTATCAGGCCCACAACAGGCTCCTCCTTTATGCAAATGTAACAAAGGTGTAGGATTTTCTGACACGCTGTTATGCAAATGAGACTGCCCATTTAAGAGTATTCCAATACTTTCATTGTCTTTGGATCAGGAAGTTCAAACACTTCTGTTAACCAATCATTTGTCCTCTTTGGGAGTTCATTTTCAGCATTTCTTTTATTTTTTCTTTCTATCTTGTTTGAAAAGTGATATCGTTTTTCATTTCCTACACCAAGATCAAAGTTGTATTCTAGAATATCAAAGATAACACGCTTGCGAGATCTATTAATCTCTTTAGCATATTCAGACACCTCAATCATTACACCGATTGTCAGTAAATGCAAATCAAGTTTCTGCATCGCTCCAGATCCAACATGGAAATCTATTCCTATGTCCTTGCACTATGCGTGTGGATCTTTCCAACATTTCCCAAACTTTCTTGGGTTAGGTCTTGAGTAACAGCCACGACACTGTTGTCTATATTTATCTACCCTTTTTTATACATTGTAGTGTTCATCTTAAAGTGACATTGTAGTCTTTGTCTTACAGTGACATTGTAGTCTTTGTCTTACAGTGACATTGTAGTCTTTGTCTTACAGTGACATTGTAGTCTTCGTCTTACAGTGACATTGTAGTCTTCGTCTTACAGTGACATTGTAGTCTTCGTCTTACAGTGACATTGTAGTCTTCGTCTTACAGTGACATTGTAGTCTTCGTCTTACAGTGACATTGTAGTCTTCGTCTTAAAGTGACATTGTAGTCTTCGTCTTCCAGTGACATTGTAGTCTTCGTCTTAAAGTGACATTGTAGTCTTCGTCTTACAGAGACATTGTAGTCTTCGTCTTACAGTGACATTGTAGTCTTCGTCTTACAGTGACATTGTAGTCTTTGTCTTACAGTGACATTGTAGTCTTCGTCTTACAGTGACATTGTAGTCTTCGTCTTCGTCAGAGGGGAAGTTCACTGGCTCACAATATTCTGGAAGATTAAGCCTAGCAGATACAGCTAAATGCCAACCGCTTTCTGTAGCAGGTGAGGTTAGCACAGAAGGAATGGCCGCACTATGGCTTTGGGATATTAACATTGTCTACAGGCAATTCATTATTGGTCCGGGTCTGTTTTTGGTTTACGCTAAACTCCTGTGAAGTTGGGTTGACTTGAGCTTCAAAAGAATCACTATGGGTGTATACATGTCCTGTCAGAATGTCACTGGATGGTGTTCCACACTGGATGGTGTTCCACACTGGATGGTGTTCCACACTGGATGGTGTTCCACACCATGACTCCTCTTTGATCAGATGTGCTGATCTTGGTCTTTACAGAAATAAACCATTTTGACAGCCCTGTTCTCCCCATCACGTGCTCCGGTCTTTTCAGGAAAAAGACGTAAAATCTGCTCTCGACTTGTTGTTTGGGGACTTATGGTAGGTACATATGTATGCTCTTTCAGTAAACCCACACAGGTACCTGTTTCTGTGTTTCTTGACAATGGAGAACTTGGGTAATCTATCCAAGCATTAATCGAATCAGACCAAATTATTGTTTGGGATAGCTCCCTCTCGTCTTCCTCTAGTTTAACGACAACATCCATTTTGCATCAATGAATACATGGGACCATAAGACTGATGTGAGCAAGCCAACTTGATATCTAGCTATTATCATTTGCCCAATATATAAGTTAGCTAAGTGGCTGCAAACGCCTACATCGTATGTGGAGATCCTGCTAACATTTACCATCTACCTAGTTACCTATTATTTTGTTAGCTAGCCAACTAGGTTAATCTAGTGCGGTTTGCAGCTGCGTTAGTTGTCACAACTAGTTAGTTAAATCGTTAGTTGGTCTAACTAGTTAGTTAACTAGTCGGTTGTCCTAACTAGTTAGTTAACTAGTTAGTTGTCCTAACCTGAAAGGTTAGCTTAACGCTGTACCTTTACTGGAGGTGGATATACTGCAAATCCCTTGGCCTCCATTATGTTTGAATGAAATTCGAGACAAAAAAATAAAAAATAAAGACTTTCCCATATCTTTTGAGAAATATGTCTGAAAACATCGTCAGCTAGCTAGTAAAAAAAGCAGTATGAGCCAGAATGTAACGTTTACACACACAGAGTTTCTAAACCCAGAGGTGCAACATCTGGGAACACTTGCACAACAGACCAGGCCTTTGGTTTGAGAAGTGAACAATTATATCTTTAATCTGTTCATTTTCTCAAAAATCTGAAGGCATAAACTAAATTCGAGCCAATGTCTTTATTATTAAGTAGTTGAATTTGGTATTGCTCCCAGACTCGTGAGAGTGACAAACTGAAACGTTTTAATTTACGTCAAAAAAACCCAACAACTTTATAATCGAAGGAGTGTCTTTGTAACGGCCGTTGGTGGAAGAAGGTGAGGACCAAAGCGCAGCGTGGTACGCGTTCCTCATGTTTTTTCGAAACTGAACACTAAAAATGCAAAACAACAAAGAGACAACCGAAACAGCTCCGTCAGGTGCAACACACACTAAACAGAAATTAACTACCCACAAACACAGGTGGGAACAGGCTGCCTAAGTATGATTCTCAATCAGAGACAACGACAGACAGCTGCCTCTGATTGGGAACCATACCAGGCCAAACACAGAAATACAAAACGTAGAACAAAACAGAATGCCCACCCCAACTCACGCCCTGACCTTACCAAAATAGAGACATAAAAAAGGAACTAAGGTCCGGACGTGACAGTACCCCCCCCCCCCCAAAGGTACGGTGGCGGCTCTGGTGCGGGACGTAGACCCCACCCCACCTTAGTCATGGCCCACTTACGTGGCGCCTCTGGAATGGTGACCCTCGCCGCCGACCCCGGACTGGGGACCCTTACAGCGAATAGGAGGGAGACTCTGGCGGCTCCGGACTGGAGAGAGAACCTGGAGGGAGCAGACGGAGAGACTGCCGGGTGCGTGGAGCTGCCACAGGACCCACCAGGCTGGGGAGACCTACAGGAGGCCTGGTGCGTGGAGGAGGCACCGGATGGACCGGGCTGTGGGGGAGCACTGGAGATCTGGTGCATACCACTCTCACCTCTCCCTTTGGCTCAATGCCTACATTCCGGCACGGGCAGAGCGCAGGCATAGGACGCACTGCACCCTCCCAGCGCCCCGGAGACACAGTACACAGCGCTGGACCGAAACGGCGTACTGGAGACCAAACACGCTGGGCTGGCACAACACGCCCTGGCTGGATGCCCACTCACGCATGGCACTTGTGGGGGGCTGGCCTATAGCGCTCCGGGCTATGAGTGCTTTACTGCATAACAAGGTGCCTGACCAGTACTACGGTTCTTCCGGTAAATTTTCTGGGGGGGACTGCCTCTTGTGCTTGTTGCGCTGCCTTACCTCATATCGCCGCCGCTCAGCTTTCGCTGCCTCCAGTTCTTCTTTGGGGCGGCGATATTCCCCAGCCTGTGCACACATATTCCTCATGCAATTTGGTTGTGGCTAGATAGATAGAGTACAGCTAGGGGTAGGCAACTATACTCAACAAAAATAGAAATGCAACATGCAACAATTTCAAAGATTTTGCTGTGTTACAGTTCATATGAGATAATCAATCAATTGAAATTAATTCATTAATTCTATGGATTTCACATGACTGGGCAGGATGCAGCCATGGGTGGGCATAGGGCCCAACCACTTGGGAGCCAGGCCCAGCCAATCAGAATGAGTTCCTGGGAAGCCAGGCCCAGCCAATCAGAATGAGTTTTTCTCCACAAAAGGGCTTTATAGCAGACAGAAATACTAATTTTATTGTCCCTCCCGCACTTCCAAATTCTCTAATACGACATTGGAGATGGATTATGGTCGAGAAATTAACATTAAAGTCTCTGGCAACAGCTCAGGTGGACATTCCTCCAGTCAGCATGCCATTGCACGCTCCCTCAAACTTGAGACATCTGTGGCATTGTGTTGTGTGACAATTGCACATTTTAAAATCGCCCTTTATTGTCCCCCAGCACAAGGTGCACCTGTGTAATGATCATGCTGTTTAATCCCACCTCTCTCTTTCTCTATCCTCTCACTTCTTTCTCTTTCATCCCACCTCTCGCTCTCTCTATCCTCCAACTTCTTTCTCTTTCATCCCACCTCTCTCTGTCTCTCGTTCTCTCTCTATCACCTCTCTCTCTGCTGAAGCATGACCCACTTACAGCCCAGCTAATCTTCTTCCTATGTGTGTGAACTTGTGTGCAATTAAGTGGCAGGCAATAGTAGACACGCAGGCCTGCAAGGAGCATAGAGTTGTCTATCCCTATGTTTAATCAGCTTCTTGATATATACCACACCTGTCAGATGGATGGATTATCTTGACAAAGGATACAATTCTCACGAACAAGGATGTAAACAAAAATTGTGCACAACATTGGAGAGAAATTGTCACGCCTGTTCCCGCTTCCCCTCTCTGGAGCTCGAGGGCGCTTCATTACGCACACCTGTCACCATCATTACACGCATCAGCGCTCATTGGAATCACCTGCACTCCTTGATGTTTAATTGCCTTCCCTATATCTGTCTGTTTCCTTTGTTTCATCCCTGTGTCAGCATTATTGTCTTCCCCTGTCCAGATGCTGTTTGTATTCTGTTCCTGTCCGTGTTGCATTAAACTTTCACTCCCTGTGTTTGCTTCTCGTCTCCAGCGTCTGTCAGAAATACGCTTTTTTGTGCGTATGGAACATTTCTTGGATCTTTTATTTCAAACTCAAGAAACATGGGACCAATCTTTTACATGTTGCGTTTATATGTTTGTTCAGTGTAGATCAGAGGGGAAAAGGAAGAGAGGCTCACCTTCCAACAGGTGGAATTTTTTGTTGTTGTTTAGCCCAAGCAAGGAGTTTTTGTATGTAAGTCAATGAGAGTATCGAATCTGGTCAAAAACAACATTCATTGAATATTCAAAAAAGGATTACAATAATGAGATGTATCCACCAATCCAGAGAAAGGATAGGCGGGAGCTAGACAGCCCGCAGTGTGGCTTTGTGGACAATGACTCCCATTGTTAAGGGAGGAGAGAAATATACAGTGTTCTTGAATATATATACGGTATGACGTGATTCATCTGTTGTAAAAAGATGTAATATGGGCTATGATGAGACCCGAAGTTTTTCTAGTCATATCATATGGTTTGAATAAAACTCCTGTAAAAACTCCCGGTCTTGGGGAGGATGAAAACCCTGTCAAACTGCAGCTAAGAACTAGTTTGTTCCCCCTTATAAACAGACACAGCGAACGCAAACATATGATTGGACAATAAAAAGCTGAGCTTCCTGTATGCAGGTTTGAATCGTGTTGTCCTGCCCTATTCAACTGTAGGTCTCAATAAAACATTAACTCAAGTCTGTTAGCTATTGTGTTAATTGGTTTATTCCAGTTAATCATTTTGGATTGAGAAAGTGTAAGTCATCCCAAGTTTGAATACAAAACCCGTTGTCACATTTTTTCTCTCACACAAACAAATGGGATATAAATAGCCCACACACAATGCTACAGCTTAGTTTATCCTGGCCAGCAACCTGGTCTCAGTGCATTTTGTATTATTCTGTATGTAAAAATCCGAGACCCCACATTTAGTATGATATGTAAACATTTCGTAAACACTAAACACAACCCTTATTTGAAGTGTTCCTAAAAACCTCTGTGTGTGGGGGGGGGGGATGAATGGTGGGAAAATGATTGGAACCATTTCCTTGTTTGACCTCTAGGTTTTATGGGTATTGTGACTGTTACTGTGGTACTTTATGAGACCAGGCTTCATGATCTGGTCTTGTTCAGTTTATCTCCGAATTGACGATTACTCTTGTGCTGCCAGCTTTTGGGCAAGATTAAAAATAAACCCAACCCACGGAAAACAGTTATGGTACCTTTCATTCAATGTACATGGTTTCCTATCATCTCACAAAACATCAGTTTTGAACGAGACTGACTTTATGACGCAAACGATCATATTTACACGTTCTAGTCCATGTTGACACTAGAATAAATGTTTCTGACTCATCGATACCACAGAGGCCGTTTAAAAAATAAATACGAAAAAAATATTTTTTAGTGGCAGTCGCTCTTTAACCATGTGAGGAGTTTTGAAAGAGTGTCAGGATCAAATTAATTACTATTTTGATACATGAGGCTTATTTGATCTAATAGAAGTTTGGTAATGATTAGGTTGGTAAGACTGTATTGACATACAGTAAGTGTGATGTAAGTGACATCACATGGCAACTGAGAAAAACACACTTAAATGTCGGAGTCCCTGTTGAAATTCGAGACGGTCTACGCAGTCAGGCAAGTATCTCACTCTCCATTGAATACAGGTGTGGCGATACTGATGGTTTGTTGCCACGGATGGTTTGTTTATATAACAGGTTAGGTTAATTTACATGGCAGGTTAGGTGAACTAATGCAGCAGGTTAGAATTAACGCAGCAGGTTAGGAGAACTAATGCAGCAGGTTAGGAGAACTAATGCAGCAGGTTAGAATTAACGCAGCAGGTTAGGAGAATTAACGTAGCAGGTTAGGTTAATTAACGCAGCAGGTTAGGTGAATTAATGCAGCAGTTTAGGTGAATTAACGTTGCAGGTTAGGAGAATTAACGTAGCAGGTTAGGTGAATTAACGTAGCAGGTTAGGTGAATTAATGCAGCAGGTTAGAATTAACGCAGCAGGTTAGGAGAATTAATGTAGCAGGTTAGGTGAATTAACGTAGCAGGTTAGGTGAATTAATGCAGCAGGTTAGGAGAATTAATGCAGCAGGTTAGGAGAATTAACGTAGCAGGTTAGGTGAATTAATGCAGCAGTTTAGGTGAATTAATGCAGCAGTTTAGGTGAATTAACAAAGCAGGTTAGGAGAATTAACGTAGCAGGTTAGGTGAATTAACGTAGCAGGTTAGGTGAATTAATGCAGCAGGTTAGGAGAATTAACGTAGCAGGTTAGGAGAATTAACGTAGCAGGTTAGGAGAATTAACGTAGCAGGTTAGGAGAATTAACGTAGCAGGTTAGGAGAATTAACGTAGCAGGTTAGGAGAATTAACGCAGCAGGTTAGGAGAATTAACGTAGCAGGTTAGAATAATTAATGTGGCAGGTTAGGAGAATTAACATAGGAGGTTAGAACAATGAGCTTAAGGTTATGAAAAGGGTTAGGGTTATGCCTCAATCACACTGATAAGAGTTTATTGATCAAAATTAGTACGCAGCATCATCTGGATATGCGTACAACAAAAGTTCAACGATCACCTCCTGCTACCATTTCAAGCATACAGTTTGACGCCTTGATCACACCAACAGAGCGATTTGGTCCACCAGAAGTACATTCATTTCCAATGGAACGCCTTACAGCATTGTGTTGCAGAGGTAGTTTCAGTGCGTTCTGTGTGGTGCATATGTTGGATTTATCGAACTTATGCTATAAGTATATGGCTTGGCAGAAATGGTAACAGAAGGTGAATGTTGAACTTTTGTTGCACACATATCCAGATACGGCTGCGTACTATTTTGCGCAAGGGGCTAGTAACCCCCTAGTTCGTTATGCACCACACAGAGCTCACTGCAACTTCCTCTCCAACGCAACGCTGCGAGGCAAACGCAGCGTTTCATTGGAAAATAATGTACTTCCGGTGTACCTAAAGGCAACGACACTGTCTAAATGGTAAATAAGAGTGCTGAAACTTAAATGTAAAATGTAAATGTGAATGTTGAACTTTAAAGGCAACGTATGATCGAGATGTCAGGTTGTCAAGAACTGTTATCCCCGACGTGACCACGAGATAGAGCTCTAGGCCTACTCCATCTAACCACAACGGTAGAAAAGTAAACAAACCAGATCTTTTTTTTTTTCTCCAAGATGTTGTTCTTTATTTAACGGAGTAACAACGTCAGGTACACAGAGTTTGTCTGTTCGAACACCATCATCGGAAGACTAACATTCCTTGTAAAAGCATTTGTGTTAAGAGGGATGTTGTATAGTGTGCAGGACAGGTTACCTTTCTATTTGGGAACATTTGAGGTTTGCCTTAAACTTCACAGACAGGTTAAGTATTCAAGAACATTGTTAATATATTTTTGCTATATGTAATAAAAAATAATTCACACCAAATGCACAGACAGACGAGTCAAAAACAGGTTTGATCCTAAATGGCACCATATTCCCAAAAAGTAGTTAGTGCCTCAGAGCTAATGCTGCTTAAGTGAAGGACCACTTACCCATCCCATAATAATATAATATCTCAGACACTTCCCTTCTTTGTCAGAGGGTTTACAAGGAGAGAACTCTCCAGTACAGAGGAATATTTCACCTTGGCCAAGGAATGTTTATGTTGTAACCCAGTACCAGTGATCTGTTTAATGCAACAGCCCCACCATGTGGACAAAAAGTAAACTGTATGTTTACCAAATCCTTAAAAAAAATGTATCTACAGTATCTTATTTTCTCTTATCCGCTTTGAAAATATAGATAAATAAATTAGTGTTTACATGAGACCTTAACAGACCTTTATCATTTTTACATTTTGCCGACCATTAAAACATCTTAGTTTTATTCTAAACTGGGCCCTGTATTCCAAAATATTTTATCTGAAATGGTCCTGTAAAAGTGGAATATCAACTGTAGTGCGATTTCACCATGTGTGCCGCCTCACCTCAACCAAAGCACATCTACTGTAAGGGAAACAAGGTTGTGAGGATAGCTATTTCAATAAAAGATTTGGTTGTTGTAAAAGGTTTTGGGGTTGTTGTTGTGTTCCTTGCCTTCTTATGCCTCAAACTCTAGGCCAAGGCCGAGCTTGTGCCCACCGGTGTTAATGTTTTTCCCATCCAGGAGAGCAGAAAGGGTCAGCTTAATGCCAGGCTTCAGAGTCTGAGTGTATCCTAGGCCCACAAGGCTAGAGTTGTTCACTCTGGCCGAGAAAGATGCGTCGGCATCAATCTGGTACTTGGCTGCAATGCCAAAGTGGGTGTTGCTGTTGCCAGCGGTCCAGGCCAGGTTGACTGCTGTCTCCAGCTGGTCGTTCACCTTCTGGTAGATGGAGCCCCCGAACTCGGTGCCGTCATTTACATTTGTGTGGAGCTGGAACTCGTCGGTCTTGTAGCCCACGGCGAAGTTGCTCTGGGTGACCCTGTTCTTCCCGGCCTCGAAGGTCATCTGGTAGCCGGCCAGCCAGCCCTCGTAGCCCACCACCGCCATGCCGTGCACAGCCGTCCCGTTAATGTCGTAGTCCACATCACACCCCAGGTTGATGTGCTCCCTCTTGTAGCCAGTCTTGATCTTACCACTCTTCTTGCCAGTGTTTGGCGAGAAGGAGGAATCAAACGTCAGTTTAAGCCCTTTGGTCAACTGGTCCTCCAGAGTGATCTCAGTGCCCAGAGTGTTGTCGGTGTTCCACTTCTCAGTGAAGGTCAGTCCGTGTTCGGCCCACTTGTACTTGGTCTCCAGGGTGCCGGCCACTTTGCTGGTCTCGGTGTTGGCAGAGCCCGTGCTGGTGAACTCCAGTCCATTATCTGACTTTGTTTTCAAGTCCAGCTTGATGAGACCAAAACCGTATCCCTTGGTAAAGACATCCTTGGCAGACTTTCCAAGGTCAACATAGGTAGGAGGAACGGCCATTGTCTCTGTCAGTGCTTTCCAATCCTGCCTGAGGAGATTCCTGTCAACTAGACAACGGGAGGGGTGAGAGGAGGTGCCACAGCGTTACACACGCTAGAAGTCAAACAAGCATATTTACGTGGCGTCAGATCATCAGAATCTCAGCACAGGAGGTTGACGTCAACAGCCCTCATCGATTGTTCCTATTGAAATTCGACACGGGCTATGCATATTCATGAGGTTAGCATCTCACTCTCCATTCAATTTACAGGCGGTTGACGATCAACACCCCTCATTGAATATTCAAGTCAGTATTCCGAGATGTATCCACCAATCGAAAGAGAGGAATAGGCGGGAGTTTAACAGACCGCTGTCCCGCTCTGTGGACAACGATTCCCATTGTTAGGGCGGAGACATAAGCATCTCGTCATTATATCCAGTATCTCTGGGGTGTATTACAGTACGTCTTGCAACGGAAACCGTTAAACGTTTAAGAAGCAAACGGAAGCGAACAGAGCAAACGCAATGAAAGGTGGAGGGACCTAACTGAATTTGTCCAGTAGAAACTTTCGTTTTTGTTGAAAAATGATTTGCAACAATGGCAAAACAATTCGGAACAATTCAGAACTTTTTGCAACAGGCGCAACGTTTTGCAACTGAATAGACGTAATGAATGCACCCGTGGTATAGCCTATCTCGCGCGAAGCTCTCTTTTAACCTTTGAACTGCAAGCGAAATCAGCTGATTTCGTCACATGACATAGCTCTCTAGCTTGGACACTGTGCGCTAAGCATAACAATTCGGAAGAGGGAAGAAATAACAGTGAAATATTATAAAATACAAGGAATACATTCACATCGATAGAAAGTAAGTCAATGTAAGTTAGTTGTTTATTATGCATTGGTTGTTCTTGATCTAATCAGCATGATGTGTTTATGATTTAGTCGGTTAACTTACGTCCTTCATGAATGCAATGCCGTTTCTTTTGACAGCTAAAGTTAGCTAGCTGGCTATTATTTGGATGATGTTTTTGCTCTGTCAGTAATGTTGTCTCATGATGATATAGGTCGCGTTTCTTTTTAACAACACTCAAATAAGCACGAACCTTAATGTAAAAAAACAATCTACACTGAACAAAAATATTTACGCAACATGCAACAATTTCTACGATTTTACCGAGTTACAGTTTATGTATGGAAATCCAGTCATTTGAAATAAATTAATTAGTCCCTAATCTATGGATTACACATGACTGGGAACACAGGTTAGGGGGGGTCAGAAAACCAGTCAGTATCAGGTGCATTGGAGGCTCCTCAGTGAATTTCATAAAAGTCAAATTGTAAAACATTTTTTAAAAGTTAACCTTTTTAGACGAAACTTTACTAAATATATTCACGTCACCAAATAATTGATGAAACAGAACTTTTTGCACTAAAAGTCTACAGTAGCCTCAGCAGCACTCTGTAGGGTAGCACTATGGTGTAGTCAGAGGACAGCTAGTTTCCGTCCTCCTCTGAGTACATTGTCTTCAATACAAAACCTAGGAGGCATATGGTTCTCACCCCCTTCCATAGACTTACACAGTAATTATGACAACTTCCGGAGGATGTCCTCCAAACTATCAGAGCTCTTGCAGCATGAACTGACATGTTGTCCACCCAATCAAAGGATCGGTTAATTAATCTAGTACTGAAAGCATAAGCTACAGCTAGCTAGCACTGCAGTGCATACAATGTGGTGAATAGTTGACTCAAAGAGAAAGACAATAGTTGAACAGTTTTGAACAAATGAATGGGGCCCGCCAGTGTAACTGCTAAACTGCTTTCTGACTGTACACTGTAACGTTACTTCATGATTATAGCAGGTTTACTAACACGTTAGTTCTATTAGTTGACTATGTTGACTATGAGGTTACTTTAGCTAATATGGTGACAACAATGTAGGCTGTGTGTAGCGGTTTGGCATGGAAAGGTTTTTTCGCCTGGTCACATACAGTTGATTTGCATTGAAGTTGACAAACGAAGGGAAAAGGAGAGAGGAAGAGAGTGAATAGATGTGAGAAGGAATACCACGTGGCTCCTATGAAAGTGAACTGTGTTTTACGCGTGATCAGGGGTGTATTCATTCTGCCGATTCTGTTGACTGATGTTTCTTAAACAGAACGAAACGAAATAAACATACCTGGGTTTGTCCAATAAACTCTCGTTTGCAACTGTTGGACTAATAATTACACTCTAGATCAGCTAGATGCAGGCAAGAGTGTGCAAGGCGGTATTGAATGTGTCGCTGTCTGTCACCTCAAATTATTCTTTCGACCTGTGTGCACCTACGTTGGAAACTTTCATTCATAGTCTGTAGGTTGTTTCAACCTCATGATGGGTATAGAGAACATTATAGTATTACCTATTATCCTAAACCTAACACTGTTACATTGAACTGGGTGAATGGAATATGAATCACAGTCATCCAATATGCTGTGATAGAAATAAGGCCGTGCTCATGAAGAAAAAAACATATTGTCCTCCCTCATCTAAAATGACACCGACTGCCACTAATCAGGTGTGACCACCATGAGGGCGGCAGCGTAGCCTAGTGGTTAGAGTGTTGGACTAGTAACCGGAAGGTTGCAAGTTCAAACCCCCGAGCTGACAAGGTACAAATATGTCGTTCTGCCCCTGAACAGGCAGTTAACCCACTGTTCCTAGGCCGTCATTGAAAATAAGAATTTGTTCTTAACTGACTAGTTAAATAAAGGTTAAAAAAAGAAGAAAAAAGCTTGGCACGTCTACTTGGTGTGGAGTTAATCAGGCTGTTGATTGTGGCCTGATTACTCCTCTCCAATGGCCGTGCCAACTTGCTGTTTTATTGACTGGAACTGGAAAACGAGCTGTTGTCCAGAGCATCCCAAACATGCTCACCGGGTGACACGTCTGGTGAATGGCTGAATGGCACGAAAAGGGGCCTCAGCATCTTTTTTTAAATTGATTTCTCTGTGCTTTCAAATTTTCATCAATAAAATAGAATTGTGTTTGTTTTATGTAGCTTCTGCCTGCCCATACTAATAACCCAATAACCACAATGTTGACATCACAGCAAATCGCTCGCCCACACAACGCCATGCACGTGATCTGCGGTTGTGAGGCCGGTTGGACGCATTGCCAAATGATCTAATACGATATTGAAGGTGGGTTATGGTAGATAAATTAACGTAACATTCTCTGCCAACTGCTCTGGTGCACATTCCTGCAGTCAGCATGCCAATTGCACGCTTCCTCAAAACTTCAGACATCTGTGGCTTTGTGTCGTGTGACAACTGCATATTTATGACCGACAGGCACGATTCGGTCTTATGTAGCAACACTTTATATTGTGTTTTTTAAATGTTTTACATTGGATAAAAGTAGAGACTCAGAGATAGAAAATGGTATATCATACACTAAAGTTGAGAAACAAAGGGAAAGTAATTCTGCTTTGAAAGTTGATCAACTTGTAAACTCACTTTTGAGAAAATGCCCCTATTAATGTTTTGGTACCTACTGGAGAGATCTTCTTTGTCTACACCCATTCAGCATCGTTCACACCCTCTTAAGCTTTAGCCCCACCCATTCAGCATCGTTCACACCCTCTGAATCTTTTAGCCCCACCCATTCAGCATTGTTCACATCCTCTTAAGCTTTTAGCCCCACCCATCTCTTTAAGGATTCACGTGTCAGGCCATGTACTAAACAACCAAAGATTTCAAGACTTAAGGCTGGTTTATACTACGGGTGTATTCGTAAATTTAGTCTGGAGTGCCAGAGTGCACTCTGGGCATTCGTAAATTCAGAGGGTTTCGCTCTCGACGCTTTCAGAGCACACACTGGACGCTCTGGCCAAGGAGTAGGGTTCAAATGGATCTCCTGTGGAGTAGGGTTCAAATGGCTCTCCTGTGGAGTAGGGTTCAAATGGATCTCCTGTGGAGTAGGGTTAAAATGGCTCTCCTGTGGAGTAGGGTTCAAATGGCTCTCCTGTGGAGTAGGGTTCAAATGGCTCTCCTGTGGAGTAGGGTTCAAATGGCTCTCCTGTGGAGTAGGGTTCAAATGGCTCTCCTGTGGAGTAGGGTTCAAATGGCTCTCCTGTGGAGTAGGGTTCAAATGGCTCTCCTGTGGAGTAGGGTTCAAATGGCTCTCCTGTGGAGTAGGGTTCAAATGGCTCTCCTGTGGAGTAGGGTTCAAATGGCTCTCCTGTGGAGTAGGGTTCAAATGGCTCTCCTGTGGAGTAGGGTTCAAATGGCTCTCCTGTGGAGTAGGGTTCAAATGGATCTCCTGTGGAGTAGGGTTCAAATGGATCTCCTGTGGAGTAGGGTTCAAATGGATCTCCTGTGGAGTAGGGTTCAAATGGCTCTCCTGTGGAGTAGGGTTCAAATGGCTCTCCTGTGGAGTAGGGTTCAAATGGCTCTCCTGTGGAGTAGGGTTCAAATGGCTCACCTGTGGAGTAGGGTTCAAATGGCTCACCTGTGGAATAGGGTTCAAATGGCTCTCCTGTGGAGTAGGGTTCAAATGGCTCTCCTGTGGAGTAGCGACGCCCGAACATATGCCTAGTTTCCTGAAACGAGTCGCATTTTAAAATGAATTTTTATTGTCCCCAGCACAATGATTGCAGTTTCAACTGATCGTTGTTTTCAGGCTGGTTATATTGGTGCTAGCTAGGAACCAAGCTAAAGCTAGCTAGGAACAAAGCTAAAGCTAGCTAGGAACAAAGCTAAAGCTAGCTAGGCACCAAGCTAAAGCTAGCTAGGAACAAAGCTAAAGCTAGCTAGGTACCAAGCTAAAGCTAGCTAGGAACAAAGCTAAAGCTAGCTAGGAACCAAGCTAAAGCTAGCTAGGTACCAAGCTAAAGCTAGTTAGGAACAAAGCTAAAGCTAGCTAGGTACCAAGCTAAAGCTAGCTAGCCCAGAAGTTGAGGTCGAACAAATGATGCTTTATTACCAAAGCGGTATTGTAAACACATCGTTCGTGGCCCGGTGTTTGCTTGTTTGCAGACTTTTTTGTCCAGCTTTGACAGAGCTACTGTATCTTTTTTGACATGTAAAGACCCAAACGGAGTTCCATAGTATGTATGTCATGAAGCTAATAGCAATGACGCAATTACTGTGCAACTCCGGTAGGGCAACATCTGAAAAATAGCGCACTTGGTAGCGTGTACCCGGTGCTCGACCAGTCGGCGAAAGCCAACATCACCCTCGGCAGAGAACGGTTGATTGGTCAAGGGCAACGAATACCATTATCTTGGCGTTAATGGATTTCGCCCTTTTGAGTTGTCTCGCTGAAATGTTCTTACTCTTTCAAATGACTGCCCGGCTTGTTGGCTGCTCGATCCCAACAGCAGACGTTGTGGAGCGTAAACTTTTACGTGGCGTCATAACGTCCTGTACCTACGTTATATAGGTATGCACGGTAGCTTTGACATCCGGCTTTTAACATCGGCGTCATGAGCTGTCAAGTCGTTACCGAAAAGCACATTGAGGATCTTTAAGAGGGTTGTTAGTTTTATGAGGATTTTCTGCGCTAAAATAGCTACAATTTTAGATGGCAGATTAAAACAAGACTAGTGACCATTGGATAAAACATATTTTTTAGGGGGATTGACAAATTTCATGGGTGAAACAGTTTTTTATTAAGTTTGCAATTAATTGTTCTCACGTGCACGTTTCTGTCCATTTAAGAATCAATGTGCTACCTTTTTGTAGCATTTCTGATAATGCTTGCTTCTTTTTAGCTAAATCTCATTCTGTCTAACTGGGCCAGCCACTCGGTTGCCCAGCCACTCTGTTGCCCAGCCACTCGGTTGCCCAGCCACTCTGTTGCCCAGCCACTCGGTTGCCCAGCCACTCCGTTGCCCAGCCACTCGGTTGCCCAGCCACTCCGTTGCCCAGCCACTCTGTTGCCCAGCCACTCCGTTGCCCAGCCACTCCGTTGCCCAGCCACTCCGTTGCCCAGCCACTCCGTTGCCCAGCCACTCTGTTGCCCAGCCACTCTGTTGCCCAGCCACTCTGTTGCCCAGCCACTCTGTTGCCCAGCCACTCGGTTGCCCAGCCACTCCGTTGCCCAGCCACTCCGTTGCCCAGCCACTCGGTTGCCCAGCCACTCTGTTGCCCAGCCACTCTGTTGCCCAGCCACTCTGTTGCCCAGCCACTCTGTTGCCCAGCCACTCTGTTGCCCAGCCACTCTGTTGCCCAGCCACTCGGTTGCCCAGCCACTCTGTTGCCCAGCCACTCCGTTGCCCAGCCACTCTGTTGCCCAGCCACTCCGTTGCCCAGCCACTCCGTTGCCCAGCCACTCGGTTGCCCCACTCGGTTGCCCAGCCACTCGGTTGCCCAGCCACTCGGTTGCCCAGCAACTCAACAAACAGCTCACTGCCTGCACCAGCCAGTCTGTTGGTTTACAAGCTGAGGTTAACCATGAAATGCATTAGGGCTGTCCCCGACTGAGAGTCGTCTATAGTTATTTTCCCGAATCGATTGGTCTAAATGTTTAACCTTATTTTTCCATATATAGACCGTGTTTGAATAAAACCAACTACTTACAGAGCATTCGGGAAATATTCAGACCCCTTGACTTTCTCCACATTTTGTTACGTTACAGCATTTTTCTAAAATTGATTCAATTGTTTTTTTCCCTCATCAACATTTGCAAAAATGTGTAAAAACATGTTTTCACTATGTCATTATGGAGTATTGTGTGTAGTTTGATGAGGAAAAATAATCCTTGAATCAATTTTAGAATAAGTCTGTAACTTAACAAAATGTGGAAAAAGTCCAGGGGGTCTGAATACTTTCCAAATTCCCTGTATGTGTTTAGATATAGGCCTATTGTAAATGTGTATTATTGTAGCGTCACCATCTTTATTGCAAAAAAAAATAAAATACAAAATACACATCTTTGAGTTAACATTTAACTTGCCAGAGGTAATGGACTGATCCATTGATCCGCACGGCAATTGATGATAAAACGGGGCCATGTTTGCAAAACAAGCTTCTGTCAATATTACACAGGTAAGCTAACGGTGACATCAACCAGGAATGCAGACAGGCTGGCTCATTATATCTGGTATGAGAGACTGTGTCAAACACAGAGAACGAAGTTGAGCGTTTCTCAGCTCGTGGTCCTCTGTGCCTAGAACCTGCAACACCAAGGGTCGTGGGTTCAATTCCCGCGGGTGCCAGCCATAGGAGAAAAAAAATGTATGTCTTTTTTTTTTTTTTGATAAAAGCATCTCTTAGATGTTAACTGATAAAATCCTGTATTTTACCCCCCCTTCCCCAGCTCCTGGTTATTACTCCTCCCTTGCCATGCCGTGAAAGACGGGGGGGTGAACCCTTGACCCTGAGGTGACCAGGCTGTGATTAAACCAGAGGAGGTGAAGGAGGAGACGGACATGCACCCGTACGGCTGCGAGGCAGAGACCTCCCTACAGGAGCTGTTTGATTTCTTCACTCGGTGTCTTCAGAATGCAGAGTGGGAACTGGCTGGAGCCTGTGTGCCTCAGCTGTGTGACGCTGGAGGAGAAGTGTCACAACGGCTACGGGACATCATCAAGGCCATCATCACCTACCCTTACCCGCTAGAGTGAGTTAGGAGGGAGGAGGGGAGGGGAGGAGGAGGAGGAGGAGGAGGAGGAGACAGGAGGGAGGGGAGGGGGAGGGGAGGAGGAGGAGGAGGAGGAGGAGGACGACGAGACAGGAGGGAGGAGGGAGGAGGAGGAGGGAGGAGGAGGAGGGAGGGAGGAGGAGGAAGGAGGAGGAGGGGGGGGAGGAAGGAGGAGGAGGACGACGACGACGACAGGAGGGAGGAGGAAGGAGGAGGAGGACGACGACGACAGGAGGGAGGAGGGAGGAGGAGGAGGAGGAGGGTGTTTTGGTGGCGAGAAATGCTGATACATTGTTTTCATGTTCCTGGTAGTTTTGGGTTGTAATTGATTAGCCAATATCAATTGGTTATATAATTATCTTTGTGTGTATTGTAGATGGGAGAGTGTGGGCAGCCCTCACAAACTGGCCTGGCTTTGGCTTCAAGTCCTGGAGAAATGGACCAAGGAAGAGGTTTCTGTTTCAGTCAGGAGAGAACTAGAGTTCCTGCTGCTTCTAGAGGAGCTAGGAGACGAGGTGCCAGAGACGACGCTCAAGGTTTATACTTCTTATTTTCTAAAAAAGAAAAAAAATAGACAAGGACAACATTTTATAGAGATCATAAAGTTAACTTCAACAATTACGGCTATTGATACAAAACCATAAGGTTAGTTTCAAGTTAATATCGTAGAGTATATTTTTTTTAATATGTTCATCGTCCTCAGGAACTCCACCAGGCCTTCCTAACCACCCAGTCGGAGGAGAGAAAGGGATCAGGGGTCCCAGGGGCGGGCGATGCTCAGAGTCCAGGGATAGAGACCTGTCTCGAGGCCTTGTTGGACCAGAAGAGACCCAGAGTGGCCCAGGCTCTGGTTAGCTTCCTGGAGGACCACCCCAGGAGTGTTAACACAGGGAACCACATCCTACAGGTAGCTTTTAATTGTAATTGTTTTACCCCCCCTCCCCCCCTCCCCCTGGGTTTACATCAAATGTATTATTATTTCTATTAAAGGACACATTCATCAGATACCTGATGGAGAGAGTGGAGCATCTTGGTCCAGGCTCAGAGAAGATGGAGGGCTGGGCGGAGGAGATGTGTGTGGTCCTTGCCCTGATGCCCCTGAGGTCGGAGCGAGGTGGAGGAGGCGGGGTGGAGGCCCTGTGTGAGGCCCTGTGGAGGGCCAGACACGGGCCCCTGAGAGAAGAGAGGGTCCTGAGCTCCCTGCTACGGCCCCGCTGCCACACCTTGCTCTCCCATTACTGCTCTACAGCACTCAGGCTGCACAGAGACCGACTACTGAGAGAGACTCCCAGCACCCAGGGTGAGGATGGACTTTTACTTCCTTATAATTGACCTGAAACCTAAAAGGGGCAATCTGCAGTTCAAACAACAACAACAACAACAACAACAACAACAACGTGGTCAACCCACCATGTGGTTAAGAGTAACCACTCTCAAATTCATAGACGAAGCTATAGACACGAGGACTGACCATCCATGAGATCAACAGTATAGTTACAACCATGTTTTGAAATTATGTGTTTGTTTACAAACAGTGGATCGAAAACGAGCTTATTGTCTCCCTAGATGAAATCAGGGAGGATACTGTACATCGGTCTCCGTTCGTACGTTAGTCACACACGATATCTCAGATACGGCACTAGCCCCCTGATTTTTAGTTTTTGACGAAACTTGGATGAAAGATGCGTCTTTCCATAGGTGTCCGGTATTTTCAAAACTTATACCGATTTGGCCTTAGGCGGGAGCTATATTAATCAACTGAAACGTGTGAGTCACACCAGAGAGGAAGAAGAGAAGAGAGAGGGATAACTTGGCCCAAAATCTGTCTTCTACGGCAGGTGGCGCTTTTTTTTTTTTTTCCTTATGTTTTTTTCTCTGCTCATCAATCCAGGAGTTTATGTACGGAGGTCAATGACTGTTCGTTGAATTCGGTTAATAAAATTGTAATTTACTTTAATGGAAGTTTCATCGTGTTTAGGTTGTTACGCGTGTACTGATAAATAGGTAATGTGACGTCCCGGCAACTTTGATTTAAAAAAAATATATATATATATATCGGAGTTGTACCTGTTGTTCACACGCATGTCTGCCCTCTCATTGGCTAGAATGGTCCCACACGATCTTGCCTTCCGACTGCCTTCTCGTCTGAGTACCAGTCTATTTAGCTGGCATTCCTGTCATTCTAACTCCTTTCCTTTTACCAAAGAGTCTTTTGGAACGTGACATGGACTGCGGTTAAAACTCAACAAAGACACTCCCTCGTCCACTTACCCTCCTCGCCTTGTGCCCTTGGGGGGGCTTATTTGTCATCGGTCCAAATGATTCGCCAAGCAAGGGAAATTTGCATCGTAAGCCCATCGTTTTTGAATGGAGTTTTGTCGAGTGTACAATTATGTTCACTTCGGGGCCTGAAACGTCCCATAATTCAATCTGCTAAGAAAAGTCAACCAAAAATGTAAAAGCTTGACATCAAAATGGAGTCAACCTACGAATGTAAATCAGTTAGAAATGGTGCTACTAACGCACATGACGGCACAAACACGTCTCGTAGAAAGTAACGATGTTTTTGTTTTGTTTTATCTTTTGGAAATTGTAGAAATTAAAATGTTTCCTTCTTCAGAAGTTCCAGCTAGGCAGACTAACGTTAGTTAGCTAATTAATTTGCTAGCTGTCATACAGTAGGCAGACTAACGTTAGTTAGCTAATTAATTTGCTAGCTGTCATACAGTAGGTGTATATTTAATAATGATATAGTTAATATAAGTAGACATGCAATCTTAATGAACTGTAATGCATATAAACCAAGGGGCTGGGGAGGGGACATGTTTACTGTTGGGGTACGACCGTTAAACTAAGATCATGAGGTATTTATGAGTTATATTTTTCAAGAATCAATGGCTATCATTCATTTAAAAGTAATTGTTTTAGTAATCACAGATTACAACAAGGCAGTTAACCCACTGTTCCTAGGCCGTCATTGAAAATAAGAATTCATTCTTAACTGACTTGCCTGGTTAAATAAAGGTAAAACATTGTGATGTCATTATGGGGTATTGTGATGTCATGCCTAGTTAAATAAAGGTAAAACATTGTGATGTCATTATGGGGTATTGTGATGTCATGCCTAGTTAAATAAAGGTTAAATAAATAAAAAAGAAGCTGTATATTGACCCTATATGCTGTGTATCAATACTGTTTATAAAATACACTACACAGTGGGTGAGAGAAAGTATTAGCTCACTGTAAATGCATAGTGAAATATTTCTGAAGCAACGCTATCGAAAGGCCATTGTTTTACACAGTATTTCTCTCTCTTTAGGCTATAGTGGCCAATCCTCTAGTTGTTGAGACACCCCACAGTATTTCTCTCTCTTTAGGCTATAGTGGCCAATCCTCTAGTTGTTGAGACACCCCACAGTATTTCTCTCTCTTTAGGCTATAGTGGCCAATCCTCTAGTTGTTGAGGCACCCCACAGTATTTCTCTCTCTTTAGGCTATAGTGGCCAATCCTCTAGTTGTTGAGACACCCCACAGTATTTCTCTCTCTTTAGGCTATAGTGGCCAATCCTCTAGTTGTTGAGGCACCCCACAGTATTTCTCTCTCTTTAGGCTATAGTGGCCAATCCTCTAGTTGTTGATACACCCCACAGTATTTCTCTCTCTTTAGGCTATAGTGGCCAATCCTCTAGTTGTTGAGACACCCCACAGTATTTCTCTCTCTTTAGGCTATAGTGGCCAATCCTCTAGTTGTTGAGACACCCCACAGTATTTCTCTCTCTTTAGGCTATAGTGGCCAATCCTCTAGTTGTTGAGACACCCCACAGTATTTCTCTCTCTTTAGGCTATAGTAGCCAATCCTCTAGTTGTTGAGACACCCCACAGTATTTCTCTCTCTTTAGGCTATAGTGGCCAATCCTCTAGTTGTTGAGGCACCCCACAGTATTTCTCTCTCTTTAGGCTATAGTGGCCAATCCTCTAGTTGTTGAGACACCCCACAGTATTTCTCTCTCTTTAGGCTATAGTGGCCAATCCTCTAGTTGTTGATACACCCCACAGTATTTCTCTCTCTTTAGGCTATAGTGGCCAATCCTCTAGTTGTTGAGACACCCCACAGTATTTCTCTCTCTTTAGGCTATAGTGGCCAATCCTCTAGTTGTTGAGACACCCCACAGTATTTCTCTCTCTTTAGGCTATAGTGGCCAATCCTCTAGTTGTTGAGACACCCCACAGTATTTCTCTCTCTTTAGGCTATAGTAGCCAATCCTCTAGTTGTTGAGACACCCCTACCCGAGGGAAGAACAAAGCACAATCTCTACAGTCTCCAATTTTTGTTATGAAATGGATGGTTTTGTCAAAATATTTGAGTAACAATTTGCGGGTTAAAACACGGTATGGTTGTACCTCTGGTTGTACCTCGGGTTGTACCTCTGGTATGGTTGTACCTCGGGTTGTACCTCTGGTATGGTTGTACCTCGGGTATGGTTGTACCTCGGTATGGTTGTACCTCGGTATGGTTGTACCTCGGTATGGTTGTACCTCGGGTTGTACCTCTGGTATGGTTGTACCTCTGGTATGGTTGTACCTCGGGTTGTACCTCGGGTTGTACCTCTGGTATGGTTGTACCTCGGGTTGTACCTCGGGTATGGTTGTACCTCGGGTTGTACCTCGGGTATGGTTGTACCTCGGGTATGGATGTACCTCGGTATGGATGTACCTCGGGTATGGTTGTACCTCGGGTATGGTTGTACCTCTGGTTGTACCTCTGGTTGTACCTCGGTATGGTTGTACCTCGGTATGGTTGTACCTCTGTATGGTTGTACCTCGGGTTGTACCTCGGGTATTGTTGTACCTCGGGTATGGTTGTACCTCGGTATGGTTGTACCTCGGTATGGTTGTACCTCGGTATGGTTGTACCTCGGGTATGGTTGTACCTCGGGTATGGTTGTACCTCGGGTATGGTTGTACCTCGGGTATGGTTGTACCTCGGGTATGGTTGTACCTCGGGTATGGTTGTACCTCTGGTATTGTTGTACCTCGGGATGGTTGTACCTCGGGATGGTTGTACCTCGGTATGGTTGTACCTCTGGTTGTACCTCTGGTTGTACCTCGGTATGGTTGTACCTCGGTATGGTTGTACCTCGGGTATGGTTGTACCTCGGGTATGGTTGTACGTACCTCGGGTATGGTTGTACCTCGGGTATGGTTGTACCTCGGGTATGGTGTATCAACAACGTGGAAGCCTTGCCACTAGCCTTCTTTTTTTTCTTTTAACCTTTTTTTCCCCGCCTTTTCCTCCTCCCTTCAACCCAGTGGATCTTCCTGAAGCGGAGAAGTTACTGCTGGGCTTGTGTTGTCATGGGGACCGGCCTTCCGTCTGGAAAACCATTTACTTTGAGTGCCTTAGCAGCGGCAAGCACTTCCTCGAACGGGTCCTGGTGAGTGTAATAGTGTGTAGTAGTGTGTAGTAGTAGTGTGTAGTAGTTGTGTGTAATAGTGTGTAATACTGTGTAATACTGTGTAATAGTGTGTAATACTGTGTAATAGTGTGTAATACTGTGTAATAGTGTGTAATAGTGTGTAGTAGTGTGTAGTAGTGTGTAATAGTGTGTAGTAGTGTGTAGTGATAGTGTGTAGTAGTGTGTAGTAATAGTGTGTAGTAGTGTGTAATAGTGTGTAATAGTGCGTAATAAGTGCGTAATAGTGCGTAATAGTGCGTAATAGTGTGTAATAGTGTGTAGTAATAGTGTGTAGTAATAGTGTGTAGTAATAGTGTGTAGTAGTGTGTAATAGTGTGTAATAGTGTGTAATAGTGTGTAATACTGTGTAATACTGTGTAATAGTGCGTAATACTGTGTAATAGTGCGTAATACTGTAATAGTGCGTAATACTGTGTAATAGTGTGTAATAGTGTGTAATACTGTGTAATACTGTGTAATACTGTGTAATAGTGTGTAATACTGTAATAGTGCGTAATACTGTAATAGTGTGTAATACTGTGTAATACTGTGTAATAGTGTGTAATAGTGTGTAATAGTGTGTAATACTGTGTAATAGTGTGTAATAGTGTGTAATACTGTGTAATAGTGTGTAATAGTGTGTAATACTGTGTAATACTGTGTAATACTGTGTAATAGTGTGTAATACTGTGTAATAGTGTGTAATACTGTGTAATACTGTGTAATACTGTGTAATACTGTGTAATAGTGTGTAATACTGTGTAATAGTGTGTAATAGTGTGTAATACTGTGTAATAGTGTGTAATAGTGTGTAATACTGTGTAATACTGTGTAATAGTGTGTAATAGTGTGTAATAGTGTGTAATAGTGTGTAATACTGTGTAATACTGTGTAATAGTGTGTAATAGTGTGTAATAGTGTGTAATACTGTGTAATACTGTGTAATACTGTGTAATACTGTGTAATATTGTGTAATAGTGTGTAATAGTGTGTAATAGTGTGTAATACTGTGTAATACTGTGTAATAGTGTGTAATAGTGTGTAATACTGTGTAATAGTGTGTAGTAGTGTGTAGTAATAGTGTGTAGTAGTGTGTAATAGTGCGTAATAAGTGCGTAATAGTGCGTAATAGTGTGTAATAATAGTGTGTAGTAATAGTGTGTAGTAATAGTGTGTAGTAGTGTGTTGTAATAGTGTGTAGTAGTGTGTAGTAATAGTGTGTAATAGTGTGTAATACTGTGTAATACTGTGTAATAGTGCGTAATACTGTGTAATAGTGCGTAATACTGTAATAGTGCGTAATACTGTGTAATACTGTGTAATAGTGTGTAATAGTGTGTAATACTGTGTAATACTGTGTAATAGTGTGTAATAGTGTGTAATAGTGTGTAATACTGTGTAATACTGTGTAATAGTGTGTAATAGTGTGTAATACTGTGTAATACTGTGTAATACTGTGTAATACTGTGTAATACTGTGTAATAGTGTGTAATACTGTGTAATACTGTGTAATAGTGTGTAATAGTGTGTAATAGTGTGTAATACTGTGTAATACTGTGTAATACTGTGTAATAGTGTGTAATAGTGTGTAATACTGTGTAATACTGTGTAATAGTGTGTAATACTGTGTAATACTGTGTAATAGTGTGTAATAGTGTGTAATAGTGTGTAATAGTGTGTAATACTGTGTAATACTGTGTAATAGTGTGTAGTAGTGTGTAATAGTGTGTAATAGTGTGTAATAGTGTGTAATAGTGTGTAATACTGTGTAATAGTGTGTAGTAGTGTGTAGTAATAGTGTGTAGTAGTGCGTAATAAGTGCGTAATAGTGCGTAATAATAGTGTGTAGTAATAGTGTGTAGTAATAGTGTGTAGTAGTGTGTAGTAATAGTGTGTAGTAGTGTGTAGTAATAGTGTGTAATAGTGTGTAATACTGTGTAATAGTGCGTAATACTGTGTAATAGTGCGTAATACTGTAATAGTGCGTAATACTGTGTAATAGTGCGTAATACTGTGTAATAGTGTGTAATAGTGTGTAATACTGTGTAATACTGTGTAATAGTGTGTAATAGTGTGTAATAGTGTGTAATAGTGTGTAATACTGTGTAATACTGTGTAATAGTGTGTAATAGTGTGTAATAGTGTGTAATACTGTGTAATACTGTGTAATAGTGTGTAGTAATAGTGTGTAATAGTGTGTAATACTGTGTAATAGTGCGTAATACTGTGTAATAGTGCGTAATACTGTAATAGTGCGTAATACTGTGTAATAGTGTGTAATAGTGTGTAATACTGTGTAATACTGTGTAATAGTGTGTAATAGTGTGTAATAGTGTGTAATAGTGTGTAATACTGTGTAATACTGTGTAATAGTGTGTAATAGTGTGTAATACTGTGTAATACTGTGTAATAGTGTGTAATAGTGTGTAGTAGTGTGTAATAGTGTGTAATAGTGTGTAGTAGTGTGTAGTAGTAGTGTGTAGTAATAGTGTGTAATAGTGCGTAATAAGTGCGTAATAGTGCGTAATAGTGCGTAATAATAGTGTGTAGTAATAGTGTGTAGTAATAGTGTGTAGTAGTGTGTAGTAATAGTGTGTAGTAGTGTGTAATACTGTGTAATACTGTGTAATAGTGCGTAATACTGTGTAATAGTGCGTAATACTGTAATAGTGCGTAATACTGTGTAATAGTGTGTAATAGTGTGTAATACTGTGTAATAGTGTGTAATAGTGTGTAATAGTGTGTAATAGTGTGTAATACTGTGTAATAGTGTGTAATAGTGTGTAATAGTGTGTAATAGTGTGTAATACTGTGTAATAGTGTGTAATAGTGTGTAATACTGTGTAATAGTGTGTAATAGTGTGTAATAGTGTGTAATACTGTGTAATACTGTGTAATACTGTGTAATACTGTGTAATACTGTGTAATAGTGTGTAATAGTGTGTAATAGTGTGTAATAGTGTGTAATACTGTGTAATAGTGTGTAATAGTGTGTAATACTGTGTAATAGTGTGTAATAGTGTGTAATAGTGTGTAATACTGTGTAATACTGTGTAATAGTGTGTAATAGTGTGTAATACTGTGTAATAGTGTGTAATACTGTGTAATAGTGCGTAATACTGTAATAGCGTGTAATACTGTGTAATACTGTGTAATAGCGTG